>NC_133620.1:369847773-369900273 GCF_048593235.1 Sminthopsis crassicaudata
GGAGGTCAAATTGGCAAGACTTTGAAACTGGATGTGATGAGTGAGGAAAAGTGGAATTGATGACTAGGGTGAATGACAAGAAGGATGGTGATATCTTCAACAGAAAGAGTAGAGTTAGTTGGGTAGCTGAGTTTAGGAGGGAAAATCATGAGCTCTGTTTTAGGAAATAAGGGAGGGAGACAAGGGATAGGAGTACAAATTTGGAAATTACTGGTGTAAAGATGATAATTGAATTCATAGGAGATGATAATAGAGTTGAGGAGAGGGCTCAGGATGGCTGGTGCTAGACTTAGATTAGAAAGACCTGAGTTTGAATTCTGCACCAGCCACTTATGAACTGTGCAACCCTGGATATGTCACTTAATCTTTCGGTACCTCAGTTTTCACACCTGTGAAATAAGGGAGTTAAATTCTGGATCCAAAGTTTCCAAGATCAAGAGCAGTAATCCACTGTGACTTGCCCAGGACTTCACAGCCAGGATTCATCTGAGGTGGGACTTGAGTCTATGGCAAACTACTGCCGTATCTTTGCCAAGAAAACCTCAAAATGGCATCATGAAGAGTCTGACAGACTGAAGCAACTGAACACAGAATCTTAATAAAGACGGTCTAGTTGTCTCTCTGCTCCTAAACCTCAACACCTAATCTCACACAATCTCCTAAAATTATGGAGTTTGACAACAATGCTCAAATGAGAAGCTGCCAAGGTTATCCCAGCTAAGTTCTCTTATCTGTGAAAACCTCACACGTTGGGAGGTTCCTTCTAAGGAAGCATGATGCTAGACTTAAATAGTGAAGACCTGAATGAAAATCAAAGTCCTGATACTCACTAAATCTATGTTCTTGACAAATCACTTCTCTCTAGGCTTTAGAGTTCTCTCTTATAAAATGAGGCTGTTGGACTAAGTCTTAACAAGATTTTTAACCTTGATCTATGAACTTAAACTTTTTTGTGTGTACTATTTCAATGTCATTGGTTGCCTTGGGAATCCTATGTACTTTATTTTATTCATTAATGATTCTGCATAGGGGTCCATTTGTTGAATTGTTTCAGTCCTGTTTTGACTCCCTGTAAAAACCCATTTGGGGTTTTTGCAGCAAAGACACTGGAGTTGTTTGCCATTTCTTTCTCTAGATCATTTTATAGATGAGGAAACCAAGGCAGACAGCATTAAGTGACTTACCCAGGCTAATACGTTTATGGGGCTAGATTTGAATCCAGTGTTCCTGATTCCAAGGCTAGAGTTCTATTCACGGCACTACCTAGCCGCCAGTATGGGTACATAGACTTCCCAGGATTTATTGAGAAAAGAAAGAGAAAAGGTTAAGAATTTCTCCACTATCCCCTTAATTAGTAACATTCTCTCCCTTCCAGGTCTTATATTGTCTATCATTTTGTCTTTATGTGTTTCGCATATATAAACAGGCACATGACTGACTACAGGTTTACATACAAAGATACTCATGTTTGTACATATGCACGCATATTTGTATGTTTCTTATATGTAGTCATGTATAGTGTACATGTGTTAAAATATGTATACATATGGGCATAGCAGGTCTGTATTTGATCACATGTGGATATGACCCATCAGTTTGCAAATGAAAAACTGATGTCTGTGTGTGATTTGCTCACAAGCCAGGAAATGTTGGCTTTCACAGGCTTTTTCTTTTTTCTTGTGTTTATTTCTTCTGTGGGAGATAGAATATTTAGGGGTAGTGGTGCAGGAGAAAATGTGGCCTTAGTCTTTACCTAGCTCCTTTGCCCAAAAAGCTACAAGGGAAAAGAGAGGGGCCACCCTCTTTCATCGAATTCTTTGCCCCAAATGTCTCCTCAGATATTTGCATGTGTCCCCCTCCCTAGGTCTGTGCTCCCCTGCCTGTGATTCAATATATTACTGTCTAATTAGTCATTGATGTGGCAAGCTCTTAATTAATCACTGATCACACTTTGTTGCTTCCTACTTGAAGAGAATCTTTTAGCCCTCCTTTCTCTTTCCTGCCACACTGGGATTGGCAGATACTCTCTGGTCCGCTGTCCCTAGGTAAGGAAGACCAGAAATTGGATTTTTTTCAGTGAGTGGGTAAGAGAAAGGAGCTAGTTAGATGTGTGAGCCCCAGGCTGGTGAGATGACTTATATTCTATATTGCCTTCAGGTTTAGAAAACACATCACAACAGCTCTATAAAGGAAGTAATACAAGTATTATTATTCTTATATTACAGCTGAAGACACTGAGGCTCCGGGAGAAGTGATATGACCAGACACATTCAGCTATAAATAGCAAAAGTAGAACTGGAACTCAGGTCCTTTGCTTCCAGAAAAATTGCTTTTTCTATGATTCTCTTAGCCAAGGTGAAACCTGGATTTCATCACTGAGCTGCACCATGAACTCAAGCAATTTACTTTTCTAGTCTTACTTTTCTCACCTATAAAATGGACATATAAGAACCTCTGACCTATTTTGAGGGGATATATAAGACCAAATTAAGATATGAATTGATCTTTTTGCAATGGCAGGTAGAATTAGATTATATTGAATATTGCTTGGTTTGGAAAGGTTGTATTTATACATAGGTTTTCCCTTCAATGGCATATGGTTTAATGAAGTTATACTTACAGTCATTTGGATTGCTCTATATAGAAAGGAAACCTGCATCTGGTTCTCCAGTGGGAATGGGAGTGGGTGTGGTATGGAGCACTACAAAAGTGGTGAGGCATGAAAATCAGTTGTTTGGCTTCTTGGAAGTGCATTGGGAAGCAACAGATTTGCTGTTCTAAATGCCATTTAGATCAGGCTAAGGGCAAAAGTTTGCTTTTGTTGGGCTCACACTGGAATGTAGCTGAAGGTGAAGTGGGGAGTCTGGGAAACTCATTGAGAATAAATATTGGCCAGGGACAATCCCAGAGATAAGGTAAAGATTGTCTGGGGTCCAGGTAGCTTCTGCTTCACCTTGTCTTTCCTTATTTGTCTATCTCTTCTGCCTATTCTCTTCCATTTTCTATCCACATTTTCTTTTTCTTGTTCTCCTAATCTCTCTCCCCAGAGTTTAGCAAAATACTTGGTATGCAGTAGGTGCTTAATTTATTTGCTGAGGCAATTGGGGTTGAGTGACTTGTCCAGGGTCACACAGTTAGGAAGTGTTAAGTGTCTCAGAGCAAATTTGAACTCAGGCCCTTCTGACTTCAGGGCTGGTACTTTACCGACTGCAACACCGGTTATTGAATTTATTTACTAATCTCTCTTTCTAGCCATAGATTTACAAATGAAAGGCTCTTTAAAGGCTATCTAGTTCAATTCAAAGTCACATAGGCAGTAATTATTCAAAATGTAATTTAAACCTCTTGATTTCAGAGCCAGTTTTCTTCCTTTCCTTCCCTCTTTATTTTGCAGTCTTCCCCCTTCATTTTATTCATTCTACTCTTAGCTTCTAGCTTTCTGGGTCCTTCCTTCAAATTCCTTCCTTCTTTCCTCCCTCCCTCCCTCCCTCCCTCTCTCCCTCCCTTCCTCCCTCTCTTCCTCCCTCCCTCCCTCTCTCCCTCCCTTCCTCCCTCTCTTCCTCCCTCCCTCCCTCCCTTCCTTCTTCCTTCCTTCCTTCTTCTTTCCCCTTCATTCTATCCTTGATCTCACTTTTCCATCTCTTTTATTTCTCTTAGCTCCTAGCTCTCTCTTTTTTTTTTTTTTTCTGATTCACTCTCTCAATTTCTTTCCCTCGGTCTCCCTTCCTTCCTTCCCTCCCTCCCTTCTTTGTCTTTCCCTTTCATTCTATCCTGATCTCATTCTCTTTTCATTTCTCTTAGCTTCTAGCTTTCATTTTGTTCTTCCTTCAATTTTCTCTTCCCTCCTTCCCTTCTCTCCTCCCTCCTTCTCTCCTTTCTTCCCTTCCAATCTCCTTCCCTTCTTTTCTTCTTCTTTCCCCTTCATTCTATCCTTGAGCTCATTCTCTTAGCTTCTAGCTTTCACTTTTCTCTCTCCTCTCCTCTCTCCTTCCCTCCCTACTTTGCCCCTTCCTTCCTTCCTTCCTCCATCCCTCCCTTCCTCCATCCCTCCCTTCCTTCCGCAGCTCCTCTCTCTCCAACGTCTCAGCTTTCACTGCCTGTCATTATCCGTCACCCCAAGCGACCCCTCATTTCTTCCCTCCTCTCTCAAACCACCGGCTCCCTAAAACGGCACCCGCCCCCTTTCCGTTGAAATCTTCATTCGGAAAAGCCCCAGGTGAGAGGTGCTCAGGTGGGACGGGCGCTCCTGGGGCGGAGGGGGGCCTTGAGGCGCCCCCCTCCCGGCTCTCTCGCGTCCGCTCCAAGGGAAGCGAGCCTCGGCTCCTGCTTACGTTCTCCTCCAACTGGCAAAGCTAATGACCGCAGCGCTCGGGGCCCGCGGTTCCCACCTCCCCCTCTCCCGCCCCTGCCCGCGCCGCCTGTCCACACCTTCGCCGAGACCAAATTTGCACTTGCTGGCGCGCGGCGCTGGCGCATGCCGGGACCTGCAGCCGCAGCCGGGCTGCCTCTCCCCGGGAGCCGCCGCTTTGATGTGGGACTGCTGGGCGCTCTTTTCATCCGACGGTGCGGATCGCGAGGTGGAAATGAGGTGGCCCGGCCTCGCCGCCCCGCTCCTCGGTCCGACGGGGCGGGGGCCGCCGGCAGCAATTATTTCTGAGCTATTAAAAGCCGGGGGAGGAGGTGGGGCGGCCCGGATGGCCCTCAGGCTGGTGGGGGGAAGCGGTCGCCGCGGCCACAGCCGAGGGGCTTTTCTCCTGAAAGGCCCCCATCATCTCTGCGCCGTGGGGGGTGCCAGGGGCTAGTACAGTCTGCGAGAGAGGGGAGGGAGAGGGAATGACGGAGGCTGCTCTTTGGGACCTTTGGGTTTAAAGCAGAAGCGGAGGCTGGTTTTATTGGAGACCGAAAGCCGGGATTTCTCTCCGTTGTCGCTTAACTGTGGGCGCAAACATCTAGAAGTAGGAAGGAGCTCCGCTGACTCATTTTACGGCCAGAAAGACGTGGGTCTCCCAGAATCTAGGCTTCCCTCAACTTTGGGCCCAAATGCCATTTTCTGCAGGAGCCCGTAGCAGCTTCACCCTCCCCACGCCTCGCCACTGGCCACAGCCCTCTCTTCCCATCGTGGGTGCTTACTCTGAACTCATCTCATGTTCTGATTCGGTTCCCTGGGGTCGCTCCTGTGGGCTCAGCGCAGGGCCCGGAACGCTGTAGGTGCTTAGTAAAAGTTTATTGGATTTGTTTCTCCATCTTTCCCTTTCTAGACATAGGATCACGAGGCGGAAGGGTCTTTAAGGCTATCTAGTTCAACTCAAGGCCACATAGTAATTATTCAAAATGGAATTTAAACCTCTTGGTTTTAGAACCGGTTTTCTTTCTTCCCCTTCCCTCTTTATTTCCCACTTTTCTCCTTTTGTTCTAACCTGGAACTGGCCCTGGTTTTTCCCCCTTTCTTTTTATCCCCATTGATCATCACAGTGTCTGGTACATAGTAAGTGCTTAATTAATGCTTGTCGACTGATCCAATGTCTTATCCAAGATGTAGTAATTCAGAAGTGGGTTTGAACAGTGGGCCTCTGATTCCAAAACTTTACAACGAACTAAGCTCCAGTGCCCATTGCCCTGAATCCTATGTCTTTGGAAGTGAGATTGGAGTAGAATATCCAGTAATCAGGTAAAAAGTTGTGTGAATGGGGGGAGAGCATGCGGGTATCCAGGACTACCCAATCTCATATGATTTCAAATTAAGAAGGGACTTTAGAAATTACCTAGACCCAACCCTCGTTTTACAGATGAAGAGACCCTCTCCAGAAAGAGGAACTGATTTGTGAAATGCCACGCTTTGAATGAGAGGCAGAGCTGGGGCTAGGACCCAGTTTGAGGCTTTTAATAACAGCCCCACCCCCACCCTCACCCCCCAACGCTTCTGGATCTCTGCCTGTAATTGTCTTCTTGTCTCTCCTCTTTCAGACTAGAGGGTGTTACACAGAGGAAGGAGAGTGACAAAGACAAATGATTTTTTTTAAAGGAAAAGTGGGAGATGCCAAGGACTATGAAACGCAGGAGAAATTTCAGTTAGACTAAGGGAAGTCTCTCCAATGTCTGTCTTGCAGAGAAGACCTGGAATGAGGAAACGTGAGGACCTGAGACAACTTTGAGATCCTGGCTAAGGAGCCAGCCTACAGAGATAATAGGTAAAATGGTTTCCTCCAGGATTAGCCAGCCTAGATTTAGACAATGGGGCTGCAGGGTCCCCCCCCCCTGAGTGTGGGATCGGCCTTAGAATCCTTCACAGAAAGTCAGGACTTACTGATTTTAGATCTAGGTCCATCCCACCCTCGGTCCATGACTTTACATAGCACTTAACTTCCTGAGGTCACAATTACCTTTTCTGCTAAATGGAGAGATGAATCTTGGTGACCTTCAATTGGGCTCAGGAAGGATCTCTTCAGAATCTATTATATGCTAGATGTTAGGAGTACCAAGGCAAAATGAATGAATGAACTATTCCTTCCCTCAAGTAACTTGCATTCTTCCATTTTTTTGTTCAGTCATGTGAGCCTCTTTGTGATTCCATTTTGGGATTTTCTTGGTAAAAATACTTGCTAAAAATAATTTTCTTCTCCACCTCATTTTCAGATAAGGAAACTGAGGCAAATAGTATTTTAAGTGACTTGCCAAGGGTAAAATAGCTAGCAAGAATCTGAGGCCAGATTTGAACTTAAGGAGATGAGCCAGGAAGACTCATGCTTAATTGCATGCTCTAAGATATAAGCAAAGTAATTTGGGGATGGAAAGAGATCAGTAAGTAAGAACAGGCACCCAAGAAGAGCCTGCTGTAGGAGGCGGCACTTGAACTGAGCCATGGAGGGAGAGCAGGAGGCCAAGATGTAAAATCAAGGAAGGAGAACAGTCTGCATTAGTTTTGTTTGTGCAGAAACTTTTTAATTTGATGTAATCAAAATTTTCCATTTTGTGATCAATAATGGTCTCTAGTTCTCCCTTGGACACAAACTCCTTCCTCCTCCACAAGTCCGAGAGGTAAACCATCCCATGTTCCTCCAATTTATTTATGATTTCGTTCTTTATGCCTAAATCTTGGACCCATTTTGATCTAATCTTAGTATGTGGTGTTAAATGTGGGTCCATGCCTAGTTTCTGCCATACTAATTTCCAGTTTTTCCCAGCAGTTTTTGTCAAATAATGAATTCTTATCCCCAAATTTGGGATCTTTGGGTTTGTCAAACACTAGATTGCTGTTTTTATTCACTATCTTGCCCTGTGAACCTAACCTATGCCACTGATCAACTAGTCTATTTCTTAGCCAATACCAAACGGTTTTGGTGACTGTTGCTTTATAATATAGTTCTAGATCAGGTACAGCTAGACCAGAAGGAGAACATTCTAAGAATTATGGAGAACATGTATAAAAAGCAGACTCAAGATGACATGAGAAACAGCAAGTTGGCTAGAAAAATTAGTTATAAAAATGATCTTGGAAGTAATCTAGTCCAACTCCTTCATTTTAAATATGAAGAAACTGAGAAAAGCTAACCAGGTCCCATAGAGTAGCAGGACAAAAATCTGAATTCAGATTCTTGAATCTGAAGATTCAAGAAAGAAGATTCAAAAAATCACATCATTTTCCCTTCACTGTATTATATTGCCTTACTGTCTCAGGAGTCTTGTTAAATCAAGCTAGGAAAATAGGTTAGAACCAGATTTTAGAGGGTTTTAAATAGCCAAACATTTTGTATTTTATCCTAAAGGCAATAAGGAACCGCTAAAGCTTCTAGAGGAGGAGAGTAACAACCCCAAAGCTTTAGAAAAATTAAAAACAATGTTTATAATATGGAGTGGAGAGAGAGGCTGGATGCAGAGAACTCTTAGGATACTGTTTCAATAGTCCAGGTGAGAGTTGATGAAGTTGATAAATTTGTCCCCTTTTGAGAGAATAAAAAGAAGTAGAGGGATGTTGGTGGAAGTTGAACTGATGAGACTTGGCAACTGATTTGATCAGGGAGGGACAGAATGTGAGAATGAAGAACTGAGGTTAATTCTGAGATTGTGAAATAGAAAAGATGGTGATGCTCTTGATAGAGGTGAAATGGTGACCTGAGGCTGGGCCCTGCCCTAGACATACTAAACAGATGACCGGAAAGCTTTCTCTGGCCAATCTGGACATGGCACTGAAATGTCCCCTCCCTCAGCCTCTCCCAAATGTCTTTGTCTATCCTCGTTTTTAAAGAAGTTCCATGACATCATGGTGTGATGGGCGATATCTTGGCTTAGAACTGGATTTAAGGGAAGTAGACTTGTACAAAGTTGTCAACCTCACTCTCTCTCTCCTAAGTTATTTAAATCTTCCAGTAAGAGAAACATTAAGATGATTGGAGATGGCCCAGATGCAATGGTGACCTTGGGGTCTTCCATGTCTGACCAAGCTCTAAGCATTCTACTCTACAGCACCTGCTTCAGTCCCTCCCTGGCTGTTGGAACAAGTTGTTTTTCTTGACCCATTCATTCCACAAGGGGAAGTTTCAACTGCTTAGGGTATAAATCTTCCTACTTCACCCATGAATTTGAGAGCAGTCAGGTGCAGTCGACCTGGTTTAGCCCCTTTGTGGAGATGGTTTTAGTGGGGTGTGGCCACTGTGCACACGATAGCTCCTGGGATGAGAGTTGGGGGATGGAAATGTGGATGAGCAACCTTGAAGAGGACTTGGCAAGCTCTCAGACCAGAGATGCTCCTCTCCTAAATGCTGCTCCTTAGAATGCCCTTCTCTTTGACCTGTAAAAAATACCTCACTATTCAATCATGCTGTGCCTTTGTTCTCAGAGGTTACAATCTTAGGTCATTCTTCTTCCATAATCAAAATGATATGCCAGCCTGCTGTTGGCATTGGAGGGTCACTCAGCAGCCAGAGAGCTTTTGTTTTCCCTAGGAGAAAAGAATGATGGTACATCTCAGGTCTGGTAGACAGTGTGGGTGGGAGGAGTTTGCTCTGTGTATTTTCTGGGAGATAAAGATAAGAAAAAACTGAGTTTTGAGGCTGCAAAGTGTTAATGAGGGATTTGTAGTCAGGAAAACCTGAGTTGGAATTCTGCCTCAGAATACAGCCTTATGGTAAGTCAGTTTCCTCTCCTGTAAAAATAGGGATAATAATATCACTCATCCTACAGAGCTGTTGTGAGGATCAAATGAAATAGATAAAAATAATTAGTTGTTTACTATGTGCCTGACACTGTGCTAAGTGCTGATGATGCAAAAAAAGTTAAAAACATGGTCCCTTTTCTTAAAAAACTCACATCAGTAAATTGCTTTGCAAACCTTAAAATGCTGTATAAATGCTAACTATCATTATTGTTAGCTTGAAGGATGCTCTAGCCTCCTGAGGACTGGTCCAGCCTCTCAAAGTCCCAGCAGCTAGAGGTGGGTGGAGGGAGAAAGAGCAGAGAAAAAGAAGCCAGCAGCCCATTCTCAGTGGGCACATCCATATTTTATAGTGACATAGGTGCCATACCTCGTTTCCCTGGGTTAAGTAGTAGGGGGGGTGGGTGTGTGTGTGTTCGGTAGGGGTGGTGACGTATGTCTTGCTCTCTGGCTCCCCATCCATCTGCCAAAGGATCTGGGGCATTTAACCCCAAGCACCAGCTGATGGATGCCCAGCTGGAAGATGGGGGCCCAGGCTGGTGACCTCCCCCTTCCATTGCTACTACTTATAATGATGGTCACACAGCCCCCAGGGATAATGAAAAAGCTTATGACATTGTGTGTGTGTGTGTGTGTGTGTGTGTGTGTGTGTGTGTGTGTGTGTGCGTGTGTGTGTGTGTGTGCGTGTGTGTGTGTGCGTGTGTGTGTGTGTGTGTGTGCGTAGAAACAGGAGAGATAGAAAGGGGTGAGGAAGACTGCAATATTCAGGGTGGAGATGGAGCCTGCAGAGAATTTTCTGGCCTTGAGAACTGGAACTAAGAAAAGGTTGATTTCCTCAGATATTTCTGGGACTTGAATCTTCCCAGTGGGATGAAAGTACTAAAATATTTCCATTTCTACATGATTATTCTCTCTCTCTCTCTCTCTCTCTCTCTCTCTCTCTCTCTCTCTCTCTCTCTCTCTCTCTCTCTCTCTCTCTCTCTCTCTCTCTCTCTCTCTCTCTCTTCTTTCTTTTTGTTACCACTAATTGAACCAGGAAAGAAAAAAATTAAAATTGAAACAAAGAGGAAGCCTGGTAAAAATAAAATGCTTTCTTTCATTTTCTTAAGGAAAAGGTTTGGACTCTTGTGTTTTGGGAAGTGTATCTGACCCCATGAGAGGTCAGATATCTCCTAGTACTGGAGGGGAAGAAAGACAGCCTAGTAAAGCAGCAGCTTTCTTTGTCTTCCTTTGGAGGTGGAGGTGGTAGTGACAGTGGTGGCTTCTGATCACTGCCTTTTTGGAAGTGAATTCCTGGGGAAGGATACTCTTCTTCCTCTTCTGCTTTGCTTCCCTTCCCTCTAACAGGTATTCCTAGTCCCCGACCCCTGCTCTTTAGCAAGAACAATCAGAGGTCTTACCTAGACAATCAGGGACTCACCCTGCTTGGGCAGGAACATCCAGGTTTCTACTCCTTAGGCTAGGCAATTTATTTATTTTTGCCTCCTTCCTTCTCCCACCCCCTTGGAGAAGGGGAAGCTGACTTTTACTTTCTACCACTGCCTTTCTTCCACATAAGTTCCAAAGCTGTACTGAGGATGAAGGGGGTGTGTGTATGTGGGGAGGGGATGACAGGGTCAGACTTGAGCTATTTGCCCCTTGGGGTAGGAGGTAAGGGAAGACCTGGGAAGTCTCTCTGATGAGGGTATTACTTTGCTAGTAATCAGGACTTTACTGTGGACACTGGATTTTAAACTGATCCTAGAGCAGAGAAAAACAAGCCATTGGAGTGGGAAGACACTGGGGGCTTGGGTGGTTGTGTCCTAAGCTGAGATATTAGAGCCATACGGTAGAGCAGATTCCAGAAAGGATGCTATTGTCTTTAGAAAGATAGATTTCCTGAATTATGGAATCTGATCCTAAAAACTGGGTATTTTAGGATGTTGCTTTCTCATTTGGGTCCCTTCCCCCTCTACCCCAAAACTCCCTTTGGTCTAATAAGACCCTCTACTCCGTCCTCTGTATCTTAGGAATTTGGAAGCTGAAGAATTCGGGTCACAGAGCCTTGGGGGCAGCGTACCCATGAGGGCCCTTTGGCCAGTTGGTGGGTGCTTTAGGGAGCCTAGGGGTTCTGGAGAGGCCTGTCTTTCAGGTCCTTCCTACAGTAGTCAGTTGAGAGATCTCTCTATCTGAGCTGGGTTTAGTTGCTGTTAATTAAACCAATTGTTGGACTTAATGCCCAGCCCATTAACATGTCTCCTGGTTCTATTAATCACCCCCAAGCAGAGCCCTGGGGATGGGGATACTCTCTGGGTGGGCCAGAGGGAGGCTATCTTTTCCATAGTGCCAGTAAATCAAATTCCTCTAAGGAGCAGAGAAGAAAGAGGGAGGGAAGTTGGGGGGGGGATGGAGAGAGAGGGACCAGCAGCAATGGTAACAAGTGAATGCAGCTACTTTAAACTGCTTCCTTTTCCTTTTGCTATTTCTAGGAATCGGAGAGAAACTTAAGGTAGACATTTCATCCTTCAACTTCTTGGGTTCTGTGGGGATCTCTCTTAGCCTTGATCTAATTCAGAAGAGAGGTTGGGAAAGGGGAGAGGCGATTTTCCTCTTTTTTATTTGAGTAGCTAGAGATGTTCTAAGACTGGGGTTACAGCAGGAGGAAAGTGGAGTGGATTCCAGGACAGAGGGCGTTTTTGTCACGGGTTAGAATGAGTATTCTCTTCTCCTTCCACACTCAGGTGAGTTAGTGTCCTCCAGGGCTTGCCCTTAAGGTATGAGCTAGGACAAAGTGAGTGTCTTCCAAGGAATTACCCGGAAAGGAGAGGCTACAGTTAGACTCCCCAGGAGGATGAGCATCATCCACTTCACCCCCATCCCCATCCTTCATCACTCTTCCCCTGCTGGCAGTGGAAAAAAACCGGAGTCAAAAATCCTACTTGTGAAAGTCCATTTGGGTCATTTCCTTAAGCAAACCATTTTCCCTCCTTGGACCTTGATTTCCTTACTTGTAAATGGAGGCAGTCAGACTAGATGATCCCTAAAATCTGTTCCTCTTCTGATTCCAGTGTGACCTTTCATTCTCCCCCCTCCCCACCACCTCTGGCAGAGGCTCTGAGGATGACGGGTCAAGAGGGAGGCTCTGCCATGCGGAACCGGGTGCTGGGGCTCCTGTGCACACCCACAGAGTCCAGACCGCTGGGGAAGGGGAGGCTGGGTGGGGCTGCGAGGAGATGCATAAATCATTATTGGCGAAGATCTCAGCCCCCGAGCCAGCTGGTTGGAGGCTGCTGCTCAGGGTGTAGGCCAGGGCATAAATCATAATTCCCCTACAATAGATTCTTTTGCAGCCACCATCAGGAAAAGTGTGTTGGTTTTATCGATTTTTTGACACGGGGGCCCAGGCAGCCGCGGCTCCTGAATCATTATGAAATGAAACTGATTAGGAATTCATGGAATACTAAATAAACTTTACGAGCCTGTTGTAAGTTTTTTGATGCATGGGAGCGGAAAATGAAAACTAATGATATAAAAATTACACAGCGTGCTGAGTATTATTATACCGCTATTGATTTGTTTCAAACTGTACATCAAAATCGAAGAGGGCCAGGGCGGCTGCCGGGAGGCAGGGGATGCTTGAATTCCACAGAGCCGGAGGGCTTTTTATTCCCCACCCCTTTTCTGGTTTTATTTTTTTCTCTTTTAGCCCTCCCTTTCTTCACCTGCAAATCTCAAGCACCTGTTTGATGATTTCTTGTTCTCCTACCCCGCTCTGCTTGTCTCCGAGAGGTCCCTGTTGGATGGCCCTGAAAACCCAAAGAGGTTCAAAGAATTATCATGCAATTATAAATGCAGGACGAGAAGAAACTTCAGAGATCATAGAGTCAGATATACCCATTTTATGGATGAGGAAACTGAGGTCAGAGTGCTGATATTACTTGTCTGAAATAAAAACAAGTTTTAAGTAGCAGAGTTGGGATTCAAGGTCAGGTTGTCAGGTTCCTATTCTGGTGTTTGCTTTGTATATCTAACCATAGGTCTTTTTACAGAGGATAGACCAAGGCAAACAAGAGGATGGAGGATTCACATTGTTTGGCCCAACTGACATAAGCTACCGGAAGATTTGCAGTAAGTAGCAAACACTTCAGCCATGCTAACGGAGGGAAGGACCAGCTCTCTCTGGGCTTGGTGATTTGATGCTTCTCCTCATAGTTATTCCACTGTCTGGGTCGGGAGGGACACTACTGGCCACTCATACCCAAAAGGAACCCCCACTCTAACATATTATAGGATGACACATGGCCTGGCCCATAAGCATTTAATGTGTTTATTGATTGAAAGCTGCATTGTTGTGGGAAGAAGTTCTCTATGATAGAACCAGTGATCCTTTCGTATTCCTGTGTCTGCCTGGCCTTGCAATTACCCTTTCTTTCAGTGATTGGATGATCATCAGACACTGGAGATACCAAAAAGAAAAAAAAAGGAAAGGAAAAGGAAAGAAGAAAAAAAAAAAAAAGAATCTTTGCCTTCAAATGGCAATAAAGGTGTCAGAATGGGAGAGGCAGTTAAGCACTCCTTGGAAGTAGCTATTTAAAAGACTAATCCAAACCATGTAATTTTGGAGTTTTTGGATTGATGGAGTTGAACGGGGAACTTCTTAGTTAAAAGATGTGAGTTCTGGCTCCCACTCTGCTTCTTGCTAGGTGGTATGATCTTGGAGAGTCACTTAGCTTACCTATGGCTATCTTTACTCATCTATGAAATGGGGAAACACAACTGGCTTTCTTCATGTTTTTAGCAATCAACACAGTGCCTGGCACACAGTAAACACTTCAAAAAGTCCTGTTGATTGATGGCTTATTAGAAGGAAGGTACTTTGTAAATTGTAAATCATTATAATAATAAATGAGCTGCTATTCTTATCCCTTGTGCTTATATTTGCATTCAGGAATTTGCATTCTCTTTAATGACTCCAGATTTCTCGTGGAAACCAAGATTTTCCTTTCCAATGCTGATATACCAAAGGCATTATATAGTGTTGAAAAATTTAAAAGTGAATTTCACACAGAGAGTAAAGGAGAAGGGTGGCTGCAAGGAATAACTTACAAGAATTTGAGAAAAAGGTGTCATCAGGGAAATGTATGACAGGAAGAGAAGTAGGCTGATCATATGGGCAGGAAAAGTGATGACTTAGCTTTCATCTGCTTGTGTCCTTCCTTCAATTTCCTCCCTCTATCCCTCCTTTTCCCTCCCTTCCTTCCTCCCTTCCTTCCTTCCTTCCTTCCTTCCTTCCTTCCTTCCTTCCTTCCTTCCTTCCTTCCTTCCTTCCTTCCTTCCTTCCTTCCTTCCTTCCTTCCTTCCTTCCTTCCTCTCTTCCTCCCTTCATATCTCCTTCCCTTCTTTCCTTCCTCCCTTCCTATCTCCCTTCCTTCTTTCTTGCTTTCCTTCCTAGACTTTTCTTCTTTCCTTCCTCCCTTCCTATCTCCCTCCCCTCTTTCCTTCCTATCCAGGGTCAAGATGACTAGGATTCTAATCCTGCCTCAGGAACTTACAAGTTGAATGACTCTGCACAACTCAGTTGCCCTCTATGTATCTTGCTTCTTTTATGATTAAAATAAAAGGATTGATTTAAAAGTCTCTGAGGGTCCTTCTTATTCTACATCTATGTTCCTATGAGCTTTAAGAATTATTTGGGCCACTGAGAGGTCAAATGATTAACCCAGGATCATACAGACACTATGTATATAAAGCAGACCCTGAACCCAAGTCCTCTTGATTGGGAGGCTACCTTTTTATCCACCTGCTACCCTGGGCTTTCTCTTTATTCAAAATACTTTCAGGTTTATTTTCTCCTTTTCATCTCTCCCATGTGGTACTTGCTCACACTTTACAAAGGGGAGCATTGGGGAACATGGCACAGTAGAAAGAATACTATTCTTCCTAATACCAGTGACTTGGTAAGTGATGATTAGGCAGCTAGATTACATAGTGGGTAGATTGCTAAGCCTGTGTCAGGAAGCCTCAAGTTAAAATCTGGCTTTGACACTATATGAATATGGGCAAGTCATAGCAAGACTTGTTTTGATCTGTTTGCCTCAGTTTTCTCAACTGTAAGATCATAAGAGTACCTAGCTTCTAGGGTTGTGATGAAGGTTAAATGAAATAAAATTATAAAGCCCTTTGCATTAAATAAATAGTTATTATTATCATTATTTATTTATTAACTAAAATTAATAAAGGGCCTGGGTTTAAGCTTTTTGCCCTGTTACTTACAGCCTGATTAGCAAATCATATTACTAGAAGAGAGGTTCTACAGACCTTAGTTATAACTCGGATAGAGCCTTTTCACACTGAAATGGTAGTTTCCGTCCAGCAGCACAGATCACAACTTATTTACACTTTCTCATCTGGTGGAGCTCTTGTCCACTTTTCCCCCTTGTTCTGGAAGCCTTACTCTAGATTGTTTTTTTTTTTATTCCATTGATACCACTTCAGCACTTGGGTTATCGAATAATGATATTATTAATAATGATTAATAATTCAATTATATTAATGGTTAATATTTAATAATCCCAAATGTTTATAGAGTTCTTTAAAGTTTACAAAGCTCTTTACTTATCTTATCTCATGTGATCCTCATAACACCTCTGTGAAGTAAGTGCTATTATTATTCCCATTTTACAGATTAAAATTGAGGTCAGGGTAAATGTCTTGATAAAGACTTATATAGGGAGTTAGTATCTGAGCTAGGATTTGAACTCAAGTCTTCCTGATTCCATTTATCTCACTATACACCATGGCATCTAACTGCTATGTACAGGAGGCATGGATTGTTGATTTTTTTAAAACCAGATGTAAGTCTTCTAGAACATAAGCTCTATTAATGCAAAGACTGTTTCTTATATAAATTTTGTTGCTGTTCAGTTGTTTTAGTCATACACAACTCTTTGTGGTGCCATTTGTGGTTTTCTTGGCAAATAATTTTTTTACAGATGAGGAAAATGAGGCAAATAGGGCTTAGGGGTTTCCCCAGGATCACATAACTAGTTAAAGTATCTGAGGACAGATTTTAATTCAGAAAGATGAGATCTCAGGCCCAGCACTCCTTCCACTGCTCCACGTAACTAGCTCACAATTTTTTTCTCTTTCACATTATTTAGGAATATGATCCATTTATGTTTGGGTAAAGAGTGGGTGAGTCTAGATCTGTGATTTCTAAGTAATTTGGAGGGTCCCAAGCCCTCCCCCCAACCTCCATCTTATACCATGCGCAGTCCAAAGGACAATCCTGTGAGAGAGGACATCTCAAATCCATTAGCACTGAGGACTGGAAAGGATTGATGAGATCAAGGGATGTGATTAGGGTCAGGGACACAGTAAGAGGGAATCCCTATGAGGTGAAAGGGACCAAGAAGACAAGTTCAGGGAAGATGGAGATGAGCAATGACTCTGTGATGACGTCACAACTAGACAGATCTCTGCCACTTTGCATGGTTCTTAACACATCTTAAATTTGTTCTTTTTAATACTGGAGAAAGAACTGGATATATGGTCAAGGAATGTGGTTCCAACTTTGTTATAACTGTGGGACCTTGTCATTTATTTTTTCCCAGGCTTACACTTCTCCTCTCTAGAATGAGAGGATTGAACCAGATTTGGGGTTCTTCACCTCCAAAGGGTAGATTTAAGGGACTCTGAAATTGGGTGGTTAAAAGTGACATCTTTATCTTCATCAATCTCTGACATTTATCTCATCCTCTGAACATGAATTAAAAACAACAACATGATTCTGAGGAAGGTTCTATTGACTTTATCAGATTGCCAAAGGGGTCCATGACACAAAACAATTTAAGAACCCCTGAAGTAGGTGACCTCTTAGGCCCCTTTAAATTCTGACTTTTATAATCAATATGATTTCTTATGCTCTTTTGTTGTTGTTCTTCAAACATTTCAGTCATATCTGCCTTTTCATGACCCCATTTGGGATTTTCTCAGCAAAAATACTGGGGTGATTTGTCATTTTTCAGATAATTTACAGATGAGGAAAGTGGCTTGCCCAGGATCACACAGCTAGGAAGTATCTGAGGCCAGATTTGAACTCAGGTTTCTTAACTCCAGGCCTGGTACTCTATCTACCTTGCCACCAAGTTGGCCCTTATGATCTTTAAAAAGATTATATGTTCTATGAGACTAAGGGTCATAGCATCATTACTGAGATGACTCTACAGTTTCCCAACATGTAGGTTGGAAGGTCCAGGTGATGGGAGGGTTGGTTAGTATAAATAATGTCCAAGGTTCCATCCTATTCCAAGATTACATGGTTCTAAGTGCTGTCTAAGCACTTCCTAGAATACTAGGTATTTGGAGCTGGAAGGTATTTTAAATGTTATGTGATTAATAGGAAAAACCAGTTTGTATAACCTTAGAAATATTTTCTATAGACATTACAGAGAAGGAATGTGAGACCCAGAGGAAAGGAAGTGACTTGCCCAAAGTCATGCAGATTGCAAATGACGAGCAGAATTTTAATGCAGGTCTTTGAACTCCAAGTTTAGCATTTTTCCCACTATCTGAATGCCTGGGCATGTAAGGCTGCTTGCTGGGTTAGAGGCAGCCTTGCTCTGATTGGTAATTTTGATTGGTAGTGATTTGAGTAAAGATATGTATATTGGATTTAGATTTGTGCTCAGAGTATGTCTACTCATTCATTCCCAACCATATTGACTGCATGAATTGAGTGTTACAAGTAAGAAAGAGTTTAGCTATTACTCTCCCACTGATTTGATTTAATGTTGGATTTTTCTTTCTCTTTCTCTTTTCCCTTCCGTTTTGCATTTTCATAGTGTCCCCCAGACTTGACAAGAAATGTTGCTTCTTGCTCTGTATTAGCCCTGATTGGTTTGTCTGCTATTTAAAAAATGTTTATTTTAGAGTTGTGTGTGTATATGCACGGGCAATTATGCAGATGACCTATGGCTACTGCATGAACATTAGAGCTGTATGAGATGGCAGGGCGGGGGGGGGGGGGGGGGGGAGATTTACTCCACCCCACCTCCCTCACTTAATCTAAAATCAGAGGACTTGGGTTTGAATCTCAGGTCTACTAATTGCCATAGAGAGTCTTGAACAAGTTACTTTCATGCTTTCATACTTTCCTGATCTTCAAAATAAAGGAATTGGGTTAGTTTGTGTTCTCTTTTAGCTCTAAAATCTATGACATGAATGGATATGGAATGGTATTGGGGATAAGTTCAAGGGGTGAGAGAGCTGTGAGTATCCAGTTCTTAGAATCATAGAATCTTAGTATTGGTTGGAGGCTTGATCCAATCAATCTCCATCCTTTCTAAGAGTGTCTCCCTTGAGGCTGTGGTTATTTGTCCTTCCATCTGGGAAAAGACCATGGCATTGGGGAAGTGATGCTGTGACATGCAAGTGATTTGGATTTAAATGAGGGAGAATTATGCAAAGTGCCTCCCTCATTTTTTCCTTTAGAGTTTTCTGGGTCCAGTGGCCAGAATTAGGTACAGGGAGGTGGCCCTGGATGCAGTGAAAACCTTGGTCTTAAATAGGTCTCTGACTAAACTTCCTAAGAGCATGGTAGGAAGAGCAATGATGTTGGAATTAGATGAACCTGGGTTCAAAGCTTACCTCTGGCTATCACTACCTGTAATCATTTAAACGTAAGTCATTTAAATTCTTTGGGATCTTTTCATCTGGATGTAGAGGATTAACCCCTACTCCAATGATGTAATCACAGAAAACCAACACATTCTGATGGAATCAATCAATTAAAGGTATAAACTGGATGGCTCTAAGTCCTTAATTAAGTTAAGAAGACTATAGGGTTTTGGTCATTGCATGAAAGGCAATTAATGTCACACAAGGACTAGCTTGTCTTTGGCAGAGATTAAGTGACACCTCTGGGTTTATGTATAAAAGTAACCGGCAGTGAGCTCAGAACCAGGAGAATGGAGAATTCTAGTTTGAGACAAGCTCCTGAAAGGGAATCACTAGGGGTAGAAGATAGTTTCTCTTTTCCCTTTGCCTTCCATTGACCATGTTTTTTAGAGAAACTGAACTACTAGGGAAAAACACATCCAAAGGGAGCTGCGAGAGGCACCCTGAGGACAAACATGACCCAATCTGATAGGAACAGATGGCCAGCCAAACGAGGAAACGGCTACTACTAGAGAAGAAGGCCGTCTGTGGACCCAAGAAAGGATTTCTAATAACTCCTTTGTCTTTGTACTTTAAATTTGCATCCATTTCCCCTTTGGAAATATATATAGATGGTAGAGTGTGCTCTAAGCTATGAGGGGAAATGTATTATTATACCAGCTGGCTGGTTTTTTTTTTTTTTTGTTGTTGTTGTTTTTTACAATACCAACTTGGTCAATATCTTTTCTAAAAGCTAATTAAAGTCTAGCCAAATAATGTTAATGGGAAGCACACTTCTAGGGGCTCATGAGTGATATTACTGGGATCCCATAGCCTTGCAGCATTACTCTCAGAAATCTCAGAGAACCTCTCTGGGGACCCAGCTCACAATTCCAGTGGAAGTTCAGAAAACCCCCCCAGAGGTGGTGTTATATATAAAATGAGGGTGTTGGATGAGATGGACGCTAAGGGACCTTCTAGCTCTATTCCCATGTCAGGGAGTTGAGGATGGGGAAGGGGGGTGGGTCTGGGAAATCTCATTATCATGCTTTCATCTGCTCTACAAGCCCCTTTATGAGGACCTATTATATCTGTCGCAGTGTGTTAGGTACTTCTTGGGGCCTCAGTTTCCTCCTCTGGAAAATTACAGGGTTTGAAAGAGGTTCTTTAAGGTCCCTTCCAGGTCTAAACCCTAATAACCATCCCCCCAACAACAAAAAGAAAGGAAAGGGAAGAAAAAGTTTTGTCTCCTAAGGTGGCTGGCAGTAGATTACTTAGTGCTTGACATGGCGTGTCTCTGTGTCACTGTTCCCGGGCGGAATTAAATCAGGACAGGAAAATATTAATTTAGAGTAGGGGATAGAGGCCGCTCCTTTCCAATTACTCTCCACCCTGTCAGACTTATCCTGGCGCAAACAAGGAAGGAGGCTGGATTAATTGCTTTGGACTCTGCCCCACAACAGTCCCAATTACAGAGCCGTCTTGGTTCCCAGCATTACGACGTACACTGCTGTGCAGGAAATTGTGTGAAATTTTAAAAGATTTTCAGACTCAATAATAGAGAACAGGATTCAGGGCCGGCATTAGCTGGGCTTCTCGGCCCTCTGTGGCTGGGTGGAAGTTAAGCCCTTTGGGCTTTCTTTGTGTATTAAAGGATCATTTAGTTAACCCCAGTGGTGGGGGCTTGAGAGCTGCTGGCCTGGGAGAGAAATAAGGGAACTGTGTCTTTACATTAAAACATGGGTTCAAATCTCACTTCTACCAATTATTACGTTAATGACTTCAGATTGGGTTTTTAATCTCAATTTCCTCAACTTGTACTGAAAGGTCTTTAAGACTCCTGGCTCCAGATCAATCAATATGGAATCAATATTTAAGCACCTACTATGTGTCAGGTACTGTGCTGAGTGCTCATGATATGAAGAAAGGCAAAAAGGTAGCCTTATCATTCAAGGAACACAGATTCTAATGGAGAGGGATGATATACAAATGGGAGATAATCCCTGAGGAAAGAAAGACAGGAGCATAAGGATGGAGAATGGAGTGATGATAATAAAGGTTTTTTTTGATGGGATTTGAACCATCTTGAAGGAAGCCCTGGAAGTCAGAATGGTGATGAAGAGGAAGAAGGTTCCAAGCCTCCGTGAGGGCAGCTAATGAAAAGTCTCAGAGATGGGTGATGGAATACTGTGTTAGGGAATCAGCAAGGATGTCCACTGGTTTGCAGAGAAGGCAGGGGAGAGAGAAGTAGAAGGAAAAGTAGGGAAAGCAGGTAAAGACCCTACAGCTCTCTACTCTCTTCAGCTCCTGACATGAAATCTGCTTCCTTGGTTAGGATCTCAGGTGGGACATGTCTGGGAATAAGTCCTATCACCTGTCTCACAAGGCTCTCCTGTAGCAGTCCGTGCTAAATTGTGGCATTTTGGCAGGCTGTGTCCTGGAGCTAATGCTGTCCTAAAGTTCTCAAGACATGGGAGTCCCTCTCTGGCCACTGTGGATTCAGCCAAAGGCATCACTCACTGCCTATCTTGCCAGTCCTCCTATTTCTCTTCTGCATTTGTCTCAGTGCTGAATTTCAATGTGACTTAATTCAGCAAGAGAATGTTACAGATGCTCATTGGTCTTGGTATTGTTCTCCACATTTCCTCTGGAATGGTTTCCCCTTCCACTCCTTTAAAAAAATTTCTACCCCAGAAATTACATAGATTTTTTTCTTTCTGCAGATCTCAACCAGGGTGTTATGGGATACGTACTGCTTTCAGTGCCATTTTTCCTCTGGAACATCTTTCTTTCCCTAACCTCAAACAATTTTTTTTACCTGAAATTATATTTCTTTTCTTTTTTTTTCTTTCTTTTTTAAAAATTGATTTCTGCAGACCTAAGCTGGTATATTACAGGATGACCTACTATGTACAAATGCCTGTTGTAGGTGCTGGGAAAATAAAATTAAAATGAAAAATGCTGCTCGCCCCTAGGAAGCTGACATTCTACATGGGGGAAATGGACATACTCACAGATAAGAAATGAAGTATAATTTGAGGAAAAAAGCATTAACAACTAGGAGATTGGGAAAGGCTTCCCAAGGGGGATGAAATCTGAGCTGAGCCTTGAAAACCCTTCTAACCTCTCTGAGCCTCAGTTTATGCATCTAAGGGAGGTACCTTTTGTTTCCATGACTCAATGAATATATTCCATGCATAGGCAGCTTGTGTTAAAACATGGAGAGTAGACATGAAATGCTGGGTTCAGGAGAACAGCGATTTGTTTTTTTGTTTTGTTTGTTTGGATGGGATGAAGAATCTGCCAAGGGGAGTGATAGGAACCATTCTGAGAAGGTGAACTAGAGCTAGACCATGAAAGATTTTATGTGCATTTTATCCTAGAGGCAATAGGGAGCTCCTTGAGACTCTTGAGTGAGGGACTGATACTATGTGTTTTAGAAAAATTATTTGGCAGAGTCTGAAGTACATATCACTCAATTCTCTTCTTTTACAGATGAGAAAATTCACACCCAGAGAAGGGTAAAAAGATTTGTTCAGAGTCACTCAGTCAGTGGTAGAATTGGGACTAGAGTTCAGTTTTTTTGACTTTTTTTTTTTTTTAACAAATGTTCCAGTTGAATTTATATTCTTTAATAAATGTCTATTGAGACAAATTGGAAATTCAACTAGAGTAAAGCCAAGAATTCAATATCTGGATGCAGAGTCAGGTTTCAGAAAAGCCACTTGACATCCTAGGATGCCACAAGATCATGATATAAAGGGTCTTGTAGAAAGCCAGAGCTGGAAGAAGCTGAAAGAATAATCACCTATTCTAACCTGTAGCAGCTAGGTGGATAAAGTGCCAGGCTGAGACCTGAGACACTTCCTCTTTTAAATGTTTTGGTGAATTAAATAAACAGGAAATGTATGCAAAAATATTCATAGTAGCTCCTTTTGTAGTGGCAAACAAACTAAGGAGATGGATGTTCATCAATTGGGGAATGCATGAATATATCATAATGTACAGATGATGCCAGAAGAGATTATGAAGATGATGTTTTCAGAGAAGCCTAGGAAGACTTGTTCAAAGTGATGCAGAGTTAAGTGAACAGAATCACAAAAGATTTTTATACCCTGAAAACAATATTGTAAATTCAAGCAATTTTAAGACTTATGATCTCTAATAAATGCAATACCTGATCTTAATCCCAGAGGGCTAATGATGAAGAATGCTTCCCATTTTCTAACAAAGAGATAAGAGACTCAAGTTGTAGAATAAGACATTGCTTTTGTATTATTTTTGTGTTTTACATATGTTGTATTATACAGACAATGTGGGAACTTTGTTTTTCGCTTTTTTATGCATATATGTTTTTAAATAGCATTTTATTTTCATAATTACATATAATTTTTAGCATTCATTTAAATTTTTTTGAATTCCAAAGCTTTCTCCCTCCCTCTTTTTTCTTTCCCCTTCCTAAAATTATAAGCAATTTGATAGTTTATAATGTGGTTGTGTGTATTTATTATAAGTGTTTTGGTTCTTTTTTTTCAACTTGAGTAGAGAAGAAGGTGAGAAGGGAATAGAAGTGGAGTTTTCAATTAAAAAAATGAAAAAGAAAGGAAAGAAAAAGAGGGCTATTAAAGCCTCTTTTTATGTTTAATTTCTATTTTTCTCAATTACATGTAAATAAACATTTTTAACATTTCCTTTTTTTTCAAATTTTAAGTTCCATCTTTTTTCCTTTCCTCCTTCCCCTCTCCCTTATTTTAGAAGGCAAGCAATTTGATATAGATAATACATGTGTAATCATGCAAAACATTTCCATATTAGCAAAGTTATAAAAGAAAACAGACCAAAAAAAACCCAACTCCTAAAATCCCAACCCCAGAAATAATAAAGTATAAATAAAAGTATATGTTGAAGCACTTTTAAAAAATGCATGGAAGTAAATAATAGCAGAGTGGCCAATAGCTAGAGTGAGATGAGGAACCAGTCCTGCCTTGAGAACTGACTGTTGTCAGCCCAACAGTCAATTGGATCCTGCAGCCAAGATTCTGATTTCTGTAACCTTCAGTTACTTCATCTATGCTACATTAGGAAATGAACTTGCTGGGAGACTACTTTGCAGCAACCACTTTCTTTGAATCTGCTCTCCCCAGGGACTAACAAAGAGAAGAATGTGTTCTCAGTTGGGAAAAGGGAGGGATGGGAATGTTCCTGTATTTCTATTCTTATTATATCTTCTCATTTAAAATATTCTTTATAAAAGCTGATTCATGTTAATTGGTTAAATGATATGGGGGCACTCATCTCTGGTGATTGACATTAGAAAGACCATCCTGAAATGGGGGCCTCTATGTTAGAGAAGACCTCAGAGCTCCTGTGGTACCCTTAGAATTCTGAGCTGGGAGATGTTACAAGCTGTTTTATGGGGGATCCCAGATTGCAGATTGTCTGGATTGCAGATTGTCACTGCAATGGGTAATTGAGTTAAGGACCTTAAAAGCCTCATGAGAAAAAAATAATGAAATCCATTCCTATCTTAGAAGCATAGATTTTTTAAATATAAATATCTTTTTATTTTTTAATTGATGACTTTTTATTTTTCCAAACACATGCAAAAATAGTTTTCAACATTCACTTTGCAAAACCTTGTGTTCCAAATTTTTCCTTCCCTCCCTTTTTTCCCCCTCCCCTAGACAGCAAGCAATCCAATATAGGTTAAACATGTGCAATTAGAAGAGAGAATTCTAATGCAATATAAGTGAAGAGAGACAGGAAAAGTAGGCTGAAGTCCTAATTCTATCACTGACTTGCTGAGTGACTAAAAAAGTCTCTTTACCTCTCTTTGAGCCTTAGTTTTCTCACCTTATAAATGAGAGAGTTGGATGATAAATTCTTCAAGACTTTGAGGTTCCTACTGAGGCTAAAAGTCAATAGTTCCAGATCCAGATAAATCTAGAATTTATTCATTTCCTGCCTCAATCTCATCCTAGGGCTAGGGTGACAGTTTTATACAAGCCAGTTGAGGAGGGTAGAAGTGTGGTGGGATGGGGATTCTGGCAAAGCTGTTTGGCTTAGGCCACAGGCTCAAAAATGATTCTCTAATTGAACAGATGCGCTGTCCACCAATGAGCTATGGGACAAGAGAAATGCATTTGAAATTAGAGGACCTGGGTTCAAATCCTGACATCCTACTTTGATACCTTATTTAGCAAGTCATTTAATCTCCCTTGGACCTCAGTTTCATCATTTGTAAAATAAGAGGGTTGAACTAGATAATCCATAAAGATATCTTCTAAGAGATCCTAAATCTACAATATCCTTGTCAAACTGTCTCTTCCTCTCTCTCTGTGACATTGCATAAAAATTGGATTTCCCTATAATAATGCATTTGAATAGAAAAATTAAGTTGAGAATAATTGATAAACATACAATGAAATTATATCTCATTTATTTTTGTGCTTTTACACAGACTTTCATCCTACTCTCTAATATCCCTCTCCTCTCTTTAAAAACAAAAACAAAAAACTTCTTTTCCCTTTTCCATAGCTTGCCTTCTCCAGGGAGCTATTCCCTGAATTCAACAGATATGCCATACTTAAGCCTGTGTTTCCTAGACCCTTACTTTCCTTAATCATTTTCACGGTAGAATATCTCCTTCAGTAAAGTAGAACTCCCTGAAGGCAGGAAACAACTACCACCTTCTTCCCCTCAGCAAACTTTCTGAAGGTTTCCATTTTTAAGGACTCGGTTGATCTCCCTTGCTTTAACCTTCTATTACCAGTTTTTAAGTCAGTTTTTAAGCACAGCAGAGATGCCTTAATATCAATTTGCATTGTTCTCTTCTCCATCAAAGACTAAGCTTTTTGCATGGTATGATGCAAAGAACGGTCTTTTTGGAGTCAGAGGACATTAAGAATAAATCTCAATTCGTACTGTCTTCTTGATCTTAGGCCAGTTACATCTGTTTACTTATCTAGCCTTAACCTCTCTGCTGATCTCTTTTTCATATCTCCAACTGCCTTCCAGACATCTAGAACTAGATGCCCACTAGACAACGTTAAATGCAACACATCCCAAACTGAACTCGTTTATCTAAACCCTCCTTCTTTCCAAATTTTTCTGTATTGTTCAGGATAATACCCTGCAACTTAGGTATCACTCCCCATTTTCTCTCCCTTAAAGGCATTTATTTAGTTGCCAAACTTCATTTTAATTTTGCAACATTTCTCAAATACTACCTTTTTTTCTCCTCTGACTGCCCTCTTGGTGCATATGCTCATTGCCTCATGCTCGGACTAGTCTGCTGGTGAATCTATGTGCATCACGTCTCTCCCCATCCCAGGTCTCTCCTCCCTTGGACCACTAAAGTGTTTTTTTTTCCTAATGCATTTCCTAAAGTGTAGGTCCTACCAGGCCATCTCTCTATTCAATATCCTTCAGTAGCTTCCCATCACCAGGATTCAATTACAAATCTGTTTGGTCTTCAGACCTTTATAACCTAGCTCCTCCCTTACCTTTCAGTTCTTTTTACATCTTACCTGCCTTCTGTTTCATTTCCCTTCATAAAGTCTTCAAAATAGTGGCCCTGACCTTCTTATCACTCCACAAACAAGACCTTCCAACTCTTAACTCCCCTTTTTTTCTGACTCTCCTCATGTCTGAAATATTCTCTTCTCTTCACCTCTTAGATTCTTTCAAGCCTCAGCTAAAATCCCATTTTCTATAAGAAGTCTTTGCCCTGTTGATCAAAGAAATGAAAATTAAGATAATTCTGAGATACCACTACACACCTGTCAGATTGGCTAAGATGACAGAAAAAGATAATGATGAATGTTGGAGAGGATGTGGGAAAAGTGGGACACTGATACATTATTGGTGGAGTTCTGAATACATCCAGCCATTCTGGAGAGCAATTTGGAACTATGCTCAAAAAGTGCATACCCTTTGACCCAGCAATGTTTCTACTGGGCTTATATCCCAAAGAGATCTTAAAGGAAGGAAAAGGACCTGGATATGCAAAAGTGTTTTGGCAGACCTTTTTTAGTGGTGAGAAACTGGAAACTGAGTGGATGCCCATCAGCTAGAGAATGACTGAATAAGTTAAGGTATATGAATGTTATGGAATATGATTGTTCTGTAAGAAATGACCAGCAGGATGATTCCAGAGAGACCTGGAGAGACCTACATGAACTGATGCTGAGTGAAATGAACAGAACCAAGAGATCATTGTACATGACAAGAAGATTATACGATGATCAATTCTGATGGATGTGGCCATCTTTAACAATGAGATGCTTCAAACCAGTTCCAATTGTTCAGTGATGAAGAGAGCCATCTACACCCTGAGAGAGAAATGTGGGAACTGAGTGTGGAACACAACATAGCATTCTTGCTCAGTTGTTATTTGCTTGCATTTTGTTTTCTTTCTCAGTTTTTTTCCTTCTTGATCTGATTTTTCTTGTGCAGCAAGATAATGGTATAAATATGTATATATATTGGATTTAATATATATTTAACATATTTAACATGTATTGAACTACTTTCTATCTAGAGAAGGGGGTGGGGGGAAGGAGGGAAAAATTTGGAACAGAAGGCTTTGCAAGGATTAATGTTGAAAAATTACCCATGCATATATCTTGTAAATAAAAAGCTTTAATTTAAAAAAAAAGAAAATTGGAAAAAGAAAAAAGGTCCTTAATTCTAGTTTCTTTCCTCTGCTGATAATTTCCTATTCATTCTTTATATAACTAGTTTGTACATATTTGTTTATATTTTGGTTCCCTATTAGACTGTAGGCTCCTTGAAAGCAGGAATTGGCTTTTGTCTTTCTTTGTATCCCCAGAACTGTGTTCCTTCTGGGAAGGAATTCATAGGTTTCCCTATATTTACCAAAGGTTCATGATACAAAAAAATTAAGAATCCCTTGACTTAGATAGCTAAGATTTCTTCCAAAGCTAAATTTTTGAATCCTTTGCTTTTCCCTCCATCTTATTTGAACTCAACCAATCCACAAGCAGGAAGGATATAAAAGCAAAAATGAAACAGCCCCTGACCACAAGGAGTTTATATTCTAGAGGGAAACAAAAACATAGAAAAAACAAATGTATAAAAATATATAGAAGATAAATATAAAATGATTTTATTGGGGTGAAGGGAGTGAGGGGAGGTGGGAAGATACTAGTAGCCTTCAACTAGAAGGAAAGACTTGAATTAATGTCGAAGATAATTTCTTGAGCAGAGTTTTGAAAGATGCATGGGATCCAAAAAGCAGAGGGGAGGAGGGAATGCATCTCAAACATGGGAGACACAGCCAGGCCAGAGGCTTGGAGATGGGAGATCTTAGAGGAAGAGCTACAACCCAATAGAACAAGACAACATGCAAACATCAAAATGTCTTTTGTTATGCCTAAGAGTGTAGGGGGCAGGGATGAGGACAGTAGGTTTAAGGGGATATAGGCAAGGATGTAAGAGCACATCCTGGTTCTGAGGTATCCTGGGAAAGTCATTTGACCTCAGTTTCCTTATCTGTAAATGGAAATGGAAATCTGGATAATATGGAATAATATAATACAATCTTATCATTAATGTTTATAAACTGAAAATCTTTCTGAAATTTGTTTGCATTTATTATTGTATCATGATTATAGATAATATTTGAGATATATCATCACTACCAGCCTCATTTTTTCTCTTGTTTTCTCTCTCTTCCTCCATCCCATTCTCTTTCAGTGAAAGGAAAAATTATGAGAAGGGAAGGATATTCCTTTGAGAAGAGTCACCTAAGTTAAGAAAGAGACAGCTCTGTTTCGTCGGGGGCTCCCTTCCCTATAACCCATCATCCTCATTACCACCATCAGCAAACACTTCACTACTTCTGTGTTAGGGCGGTTGCAGAGCTCTAGCTCCAGACCCATCCCTGGGGAGTCCCTGTTCTGCTGGAAGAGACAGGGACCTTTCTGTTTCACAGCCTGATGGGTATATATCTTTGTTTACAAGTGATACAGAATATTCCCCCCACTCCAATATATTAGCTATATTAGCTAATATATTACTACTTTGGATAGTTATATACTTAACCCTTCCATTTTTCTAATTTAGGGGTTCTTTACCTTTTCTGTGTCATGGACCCTTTTGTCAGTGCCTAATGAAGTCCATGGACTACCTTTCTCAGCATATTTTGAAATGAATGAAGTAAAATATATAGTATTATCAGGAAACCAACTGTAGTAAAATAGTTTTCAAAATAGCTAAAAAGAAAAAGGTCATGGACACCTAGGTTAAGAATTCCTGTGCCTAATTGATTCCTTTAACTCAGTTATATTTATTGGGGGGAAAAACCCCTCTTCATTTCTAGTTCTTACTGTTAAAGTTGACAGTTCCCTAAAGGAAATGGAACTTCTGTCCCTAGGGTAAATTTAAAATCCTTCTGAAATTTTCCTTTCCCTACTAGGATAGGATGGAAGTATCAGTGGCCTAAAGCTCTGGTCACTGTCCAATAGGCTGGCCTCTGAGGAGATCCACAACCAAATTTGAGGGGCAAGAGCCCCCATAGTTGGTCTGCTCACCGCCTGGGACCCCAGCATCCTGAAAGGAAGGATGACACCTTTTTTCTCAGGCAAGGCTGGCTCCATCTTGTTCCCACTGCCTCAGGTCAAAGAGGTCCCAGCAGGTACCTCCGGCCTGGGTTTGGTACGGTAGCAGGGTGCTTACAATTAAAGACATAATTGTGTGACCGGCAGGGAGGCTGGACCGATTGATTCAGGGCTGGTTATGAGTGGTTTCACCACTGCTGCCATCCAGAGAGACTGTTTGCACCTGTGTCAAGGCAAGTACAGAAAACCTAATTAGTCAGTTTGGTGTTTTATAATTAGGTCCTTTAAAATAATTCATAGGTGGTGTGAATAAGCCCATTTAGAAATCTATTAAGCTTTGGGGGAAGTTGAACAGAATCTTTGTAACTGCTTGTTCTGTCTCCTTTTTTTCCTCTCCTCTTTTTACTGTCTCTTTTTCCTATCTCTTCTCCCCTTTCCTTTTTTCTTTCTCTCCTCCTCCTCTTCCTTCTCTCTCCTTTTCTTTCTCTCTTCTTCCCCTTTTTCTTTGTTCTCCTTATTCTCTCTGTCTTCTCCTTATTCTTTCTCTCTTCCTGTCCCCTTTTCTCTTTGTATCCCTCTTTTCTTTCTTTCACCTTTTATTCTTTCTCTTTTTCTCCTCATCTCTCCCTTCATTCTCTTTTTTTATTAGCTGTCCTCTAATCTCCTTTTTCTCATTCCATTCCTCTTCTTTCTCTATTTATTTTCCCGTTATTCTTTCTCTCTTCCCCTCTTTTTCTCCATTCTTTTCTCTCTCCATTTTTCTCTTCCTTTCCTTTTCTTTCTCCTTTCTTTTCCCTCTCTTTGTTTATCTCTCCTTGTTTTTCTCCCTTTCTTCCTACTTTTCTCTTCCCTACATTTTAACCTCTCCCCTTTATGCTTTTCTTGTCTCTTCGTAGAAGATTATAAACTTAAAATCAGCAAACTAGAATGAATCTAATAATATTAGATTTAATGTAAAATTTTACATTTGGGTTTTAAGAGGCAGTTTTGCAAGTACAAGATGGGAAAAGTATGGTCAGCCAGCCATTCATCTGAAGAACTGAGGCCTTCAGTGGACTGCAAAGTATATATGATACTATTAGTCCCCAAAGTTAGCAAGTTAATGTACTTGAGTTCCATTAAGACAAATGTAATGTTACAGATTGGAGAGTGCTGATTGTCCTACTAGCCTCTGGCTACTCAGACCACATCTGGACTGCCGACTTTAGCTCTGGATACCACATTTTGGAAAGAACACCAAAAAGATGGTAGGTATTCAGAGGGAGGAAGTAGGATGATGAAAGACCTCAAAATCATGTTCCTAAATGGATAATATGAAGAAACCAGGGATGATTAGCCAAAGAAAGAGAAGACAAGATTGGGCAATAACATGATGATAATCTTCAAATATTGGAATTATCTGGAAGAAAATTTAGACTGATTCTGTTTGATCCCCAAGGGTAAAAATAAAGGCAATGAGATAGAAATTGCCAAGAAGCCAATATAGGCTTGTTGCCAAGAAAACCTTCCTAACAAGTAGGGCTCTCCAAAAAATGGGGCAAGTTTCTTCAGGAGGTAGTGAGATCTTTTTCACAACTGGGCACGAGGGAAAAAAACTGCTAGATGTGTCATTGGTATTCTTATTGAAGCAGCTAGGATGTATAGTGGATAAAGTGTTGGTGGCCTAAATCTCTGGACACTGTCCAATAGGCTGGCCTCCTAGGAGAACCACAATCAATTTTGGGGGCAAGATCCCCCAAATTTGGCCTGCTCACAGCCTGGAGCCCCAGCATCCTGAGGGGAAGGATGACACCTTTCTTCTCAGGCAAGGCTGGCCTCCATTTTGTTCCCAAGAAGTCCCAGCAGGCACTTTCTACTTTTTAAAGTCAGGAATAGTTGAGTTCCAATCCTACTTCAGATACTAGCCATGTGACCCTGGTTAAGTCACTTAATCTCAATTTCTACAAAATCAAAATAATACTACCATCTACCTCTTGTAATTGTTTTGAGGATCAAATTGAAATAGCATGTTTTATGAAAAGCAATTCACAAACCTTAAAGCACAATATAATGTTAACTATTATTGTTCAAATTTGAGTTAAACTAGCTGAGCTCTAAAGTACTTTTACACTTTTTCATCTCCCCTTCCCTGTCCCCTTCTCCCTCTCCTTTCTTTTTTTCTCCCTCCCTCCTCTCTCCCTTCTCTTCTGTTCTCCCTCTCTCTTCCCTATTTCCCTCTCTCTTCCCTCTTTCCCTCTTCTCTCTCCCCTTTCTCTGTGTCTGACTCTGTGTTTCTCTCCCTCTTTGTCTCTCTCCCTCTCTCTCCCCACCCTCTGTCTAAGTGTCATTCTCAAATGAAGGGATTGAACATGATAGCCTCTCAAATCCCTTCCATTTAAAAATCTATGATTTAGTTAATTAGAATGTCCTGGAGATGTAAGTGTGAGTAGAGAGACACAGAAGGAGCTGTTACTCCAAAACTGGTTAGGAGTGCTAACCAGTATAAGGTTAAAAAAAAAAAAAAAAAGGAAGGAAACAGCAGGTATAACTAGTCTGTCTATTCTATTTCCTGCACTTCCATTTCCTTAGATAAAATTTATTCTGCTTTTACTGAATTCCACTGAAAGTGTACCTACATTTTGCAGTTGATATGTTCCCGAAGTGTAGCAGGAGAAAAAGAGCGCTAGTATTAAGTCCATAAGCCTGAATTTGAATCCTGACCCTACCATTTAAGAAACTATGACTTTGGACAACTTTTCCTATCAATAATATAAGGGCGATAATTTTAGGTAGCTTCAAGCAAGCTGGAAAACTTTCTAAGGACTGTATGATTGAACGATTGAATGATCTTTGCATTTGTTTAACACCACCCTAGCTAAAACTGAAGAGTTTTATCAATAGGCTGGCCCCTGGGTAGTGCCAGTTTTTGATCTTCAGATAATTCTTAAAGATTCTGCTAAGTCATAGAAATTATAATCTGCCCTTGTGTGGAAGCTACTGATTACTGTTGAAATCAGAAATTATTTCAGTAATGTTTCCATTGCCTATCTTATAGGACTGTCATTGGATAGATAGAAAAAAGATAAATAGATTAATAGAATTTATATAGTACTTTAATATTTGTAAAGTGCTTTATAAGTATTACCTTATTTTTTCCTCCTTTATCCAAGGTGTTATTGTTGTTCTCATTTTACAGATGAAGAATCCGAGGCAGACAGAAGTTAATTAATCTGCCCAGAGACATATAACTAATAAGTGTCAGAGGCTAGATTTTAACTCTAACTCCAGGCCAGCATTCTATCCACTGTGCCATATAGATATAGATAGAGAGATAGGTAGAATCTTACTAAAATAGAAATAATTTGGTTTCTTGTCATGGCATTGGTAAACTGTTCAGGTTTTACCCACAGCAATGAAGTTGGAACAAGATTCCCAAACACTGGGCTAACTGTGGCAATGTATGTGCCAACTTCATCATCTATGTACACATCCCTGGAAAGCATACTGTCAAGACAAGTGAACTTATCCATAGCATTTAATATTTCTCCATTTGCTATAACCAATGATTCTAAATATAGATGATATGGTGCTGTCTGGTAGAGAACCTGGTTTTCTTGGTGTTAATTGTTAGGTCAGAATTAGCACAAGCAGCAGAGAATTGAGCTACATTTTGGTGCATCTCAGCTTCAGAGGCTGCATTGAGTGCACAATCATTTGCTACCAAAAATCATGTACCAACTCTTTCTCTACTTTAGCCTTGGCTTGAGGCTTTTCAATTAAATAATTTATTGTCAGTGTGGTAGCTGATCTTGAAACCATTTTTGTTCTAATTGAAGATGTCTGACACTATGATTGAAAATAGCATGTTAAAAAGCATAGGAGCAACTATACAGCCCTACTTCATTCCATTGGTGACTGGGAAAGTACAAGAGCATCATTCTTTATTCAGAATCCATGCAAGCATACCATCATGAAAATGGTGTTCAATACTGATGTATTCCAGGAAACTAAATTTTGCCATAATTTTCCACAAGTCCATCAATAAATATTGTATACAGACTTGTTCTGCTCCTAGTTTCTCTCCTAGAATTGTCAGGCAGCTAACAAAACATTGATCATTCACTGGCCCTTTCTGAATCCATACTGGCTCTCAGATGGATGACCATTTCCTCTGTGAAGGAGCAATTTATTAAAGAGGACTTTGACAAGCAATGATTAAGAGATAGAGATGGAAAGAGAGAGAGAGAATGACCCCTCTCTGATTGTCATAGGACAATCTATTTCTTTTACTTTTATAGAAATGGACAAAGAAGGCATCCTTGAACTCCTAGAGGATAACCTCCTCTTGCCATATAACCCGGAAAATTTCAGTCAGCCTTTGTATGATAGTGGACCTCCTGCCTTGCAAATCTTAGTTGTAATAGAATCAGCTGAACTTTTATTGAATTCAAATATTTAACTTGAGGAGGATGAGTCCGTGATCAATCCAGCACTCTGCACTACATGTTGCCTTCGTCACTCTCACATCCTGTCTCTTCTCTTTACACTAATATAGGCTATTAAATGCCAGTATTACGAAATACATCCATGAAGTTTTATTGAGTTTAGGTAAATGAGGATAGTGTTGGTGATGAGCAGTCATGAAATGCACAAATCTTCAGTAGCAAGTGACCATTGCTAATGCTGTTTCTGGAGCCATTCCTCCCAAGGACTCTGTACCAATGTCTGGTAGTCTGTACATACTCTTGCATTGAAGTCACCCAGAATTAGAAGCTTATCCTGTTTCAGCATATTGGTGATAAGGTTCTCTAGGTTTCAATAAAAAATTTTTTTGATCTCCTCTGGGTTTATCATGATAAGAGTGTATACACTAATGATGCTACCATTCTTTTCTGCAAATGCCAATCTCATTGTCATAAGACTGTCATTCACTCCTTTTGAAAGGCATACAAGCTTGTTGACTAAATTAGTTTTGAGTTCAAAACTACCAGCTTTGTGATACTCCTCTTCACTGAAGTCACTCCAGAAAAATGTGTATCCAATTCTGACTTTGGTGAGCTGGTCTTCATTTTCCAGCCTTGTTGCACTCAGAGATGCTATCTGAGTTAGATACCTGCTGAGTCCTCTTTAAGGTCTACTGGACTTTATGTTGTTTATAAGCATGTGAACATTTTATGTACTGATGAGTGGAATCATCTTTGTGAAATTTTCTGTATATATTTTTGTGTTTTGATTAGGATTTCTGCCTGCCACAGGAAGCAGGTTAAGATTAAGTAAAGTACTCAATTTTAGGGCATCTTTTCTAGTTTTTACTCATGCCGGGAGGTAAACAATGTGGTCTCTCAAAATAGCTGCTCAGATGCCCCGAAGGCTGCTGAATCCCACTGCTGTTTTAGTCTGTTGAGAAGATAACCCTGTGGTTTAGGCTGTCTGTGTACAGGGTTGTGACTGTGACTCCCAGTGTATCTATTCCTGCTCCCTCATCACTTGCCTCTTGCCAGGACATTGAAAAAGGTAAAAATGATAATATGGTATAGGTGATATTTTTTGATTCACACATAAATTGTATTTAAGTTGTATAAAGTCTCGGCCTCATTCTCTCTTCCAAAGTCATCAGAGTCCAGTAGCAAGATAAAGTCAAGATCACTGGCGATGACTTGGGATGCAGTGGCTTAGCTACCTAAGCTCTAAGCACTCCACAGCATCTTCAGTAATCTTCATGGCTGTTAGAACAAATTGTTCTCATCCACCCATTCTGCTAGGGGAAGTCTTTATATGCTTGAGGCAGACATTCTTCTATCTTTTTTTTTCTTAAAGCTTTTTATTTTTCAAAACATATGCATGGACATTAACCCTTGCAAAACCCTGTGTTCCAATCCCCTCTTCCTTCATGCCCTCCCCTAGATGGCAAGTAGTCCAATATATGTTAAACATGGTAGAAATATATGTTAAATCCAATACATGCATACATATTTATACACTTATCATGCTGCACAAGATAAATAAAATAAAATACCAGCAAACAACAACAAGAAGAGTGAAAATGCTATGTTGTGAACCACACTCAGTTCCCACAGTCCCCTCTCTGGGTGCAGATGGCTCTCTTCATCACACGATCATTGGAATCATCTCATTGTTGAAGAGAGCTATGTCCAACAGAATTGTTGTTGCCGAGACACCCTTCTATCTCAACAGAGAGTTTGAGACTTACTTATTATCCTTCACTGCTAAGATGATTTTACTGGGTGTGACCACTGAGCTGCATCTTCTTGGAATCAAAGATGAGATCTGGATGAATAACCCTGAAAAGAGCTCAGCAGCCCTCACACTAAGTTAGGAAGACCTGAATTCAAATCAGCCTCAGATACTTATTAGCTTTGTGAATCTGGGCAAGTTACTTAACCCTATTTGCCTCGGTTTCTTCATCTATACAAAATGAATTGGAGAAGAATATGGTAAATCATTCCAATATTTTTTGCCAAGAGAACCACAAATGAAGTCACAAAAATTCAAACATACTTGAACCACAGAAAGTATGGATAATGATTCATCAAAGGAGTAATTAGTCCTATAGGAAGAAAATCAGGAGAGAATAATGTCGTGAAAACTCAGAGCAGAGAGAATATCTTGGAGGAGAGATTAGTCAACAATATCAAATGCTCTAGGGAAGTCAAGAAAGATGAAGAATGGAAAAAGTTATTGAATTTAGCAATTAGAAGACCACTGATATCTTTGGAGAGAATGGCTTTAATTGAGTGAAGAGGCCAAAAGTCAGATTTCAAGGAATTGAAAAGTGAATGAACAGAGAAAGTAGTAGCATGAATATAAACACCTTTTTTTCTAGAAATTTGGTTGTGTAAGAGAAAAGAGATATAGGATGATAACTTTAAGGGATAATGTAGTTAGTCTAGTGAGGCTTTTTTAAGGATAGAAAATGTTTCGAATAGAAGTGATATGATTACACATATTCTTTAGTAATATCTAACAGCCATGTTGGCTAGTAATATCAATCTAGCAACCAGATTATATTGGAGAAAGGAAAAATCAGAAATTAGTCGAGGAGACCAATTGGAAAACTATTGAAATAGTCCATGTTAGAAGTGACAAGAAGTACCTAAAAAGGTTGAGTGAAGAGAAAGGGCTGAATGTGAGGTATGAAGGATTGGCCATAATTGACAACCGATTGGATATGGTTGAAGGAAAGGGAATAATCCAGAATGAATTCAAGAATGACCAGAAGGATAGTGATGTCATCTACAGAAATTGGGACATTAGGAAGAGGGATGGGTTTAGGGAGGGGAAAAATAATTTATGTTTTGATTTTGTTTAATTTGGAACATTTAGGAGGAGATATTCAGCAGGTTGTTGATAAGGTAGCAATGTAATTTGGAAGAAATTGCTCTAGATTTATAGATTTGGGAGTCATCTACATAGAGATAATAATAGATCCCATTGTCTTTCTACATGTGTCCGGTGCTGTGCTTGGTGCTAGAGTTACAAAGACAAAAATGAAACCATTCCTGAACTTTTATCCTGTAAGTGGAATAATATGATAATAAAATACTTTGTTTCCCTATCTAAAGTTATTTGAAATATAAACTCCACAAGGGTAGAGGTTTAGGTGTTTTGTTTTGTTTTGTTTTGTTTGTTTGTTTTTTCCTTGTATCTCCAAAACTTAACACAGCACATAGTAAATGCTTTAATAAATATTTAATGATCAATTGACCTCATCAACGGCGATGCCCTCTGCTATCGTGCAAGTTGCAAACCATCCATACTTGTTTTTCCTATGTCATTCCTTTTCTAGATCCTTCTGATAATTAGGTGATTCAGTGAGCAAAGTGTTAGACTTGAAATTAAGAAGTTCTGGGTTCTAATCTAGCCTCAGATATGTACTAGCTGTGTAACCCTAGACAAGCCACTTAATCTCTCTGTTTCCTCATCTGAAAAATGGGGCTAATAATTGAATCCATTTCCTAAGGTTGTTGAGAGGACCAAATGAGATACTTGTAAATCACTTTGAAAATAATAAAAGATTATATAAATACTAGCTATCATTATTATTATTATCTTGTAAATTTGCCACAGGAGAGCCCTATGCACTCAGGAGGGATGGTCTTCCTTTAATTCTCTTGACATTTTGAGACTACCACTGAAGCATGAGGGTTGTCCATCCATCATCACTTGATTTTATTACATGACCAGCCCACCTCCTTTTCCAATAGTACATCTTTCAGATGACACCCTTTATGCTGATTCTTCAGTCCAGTTCTTTGTTGATAATATGTTGCAGCCAATAATAATAATTTTTGTAAATGGAATCTTGTTTTCCCAGTGATTTACTATCACTTCCCGGAGATCTTCTGAGATGAGAAAATTTATGTGTAAAGAACTACATAAATGTAAACTGCTGTTATTTTCATAATTTCTGACCTTTGATGGACAATACCTCCCTCCCTGCCCCCTTCCCCACTCAGCACTTAACATTCTCCTCACCCAATCCCCATGCCAGGTTCCTTAAGTTAAGCATTTAAATGCATCAGATAAACTTATGATTTAAAGGAATCCTGTGGTAGATTCTTTTGAATAAATGATGTAATCACTATTAATATCCGTGTGTATGTATAACCTATCTATATAATGTATACCTATGTAATATAGATAGATGTATATGTGTATGCATGTGTTATATGTATTTATCCAAGTATTGTATACTTACATAATATATAGACAGATGTGTACATGCATGTGTGCAAGTGTATATACCTTATCTCATAATGTATCCCTCTATCATATAGATAGATATGTATATGTATGTATACCCCATATACATACATATATATATATATATATATATATATGTATATATATATATATATATATATATATATATATATATATAATGTATGCCTATAGAATATAGATAGATGTGTGTGTGTGTGTGTGAGATCAGGGTTTCCAAAAGCACATATTTGAAACTGTTTCTGGCCCAGCTCATTCTTACAGTTATGCTATGCACAAATTACATTGAAGGATAAAACTAGTGTAGCAGCTTGGGGATTCAGGGGAATGGTACCCATAAAATCATCACTGACTGGCCCAACAATGTGAACAGTTTTCATGTGTTACTTACTCTAAGACCATTGACTGAACTCATTGGCTATGGAATGCTGTAGGAGACTTGGATTCAAATACTATCTCAAATACCCATTGGATATGTAACCATGGACAAATCACTCCATCTTTCAAAGCCTAAGATCTAATTAAGGACACTTCTACTACCTACAGCAGGGTTGACACAAAAAAGACATACATGGACACATAAACTTTCAAGGGTTATGAATTATTGTTATTTCTTTATAAAATTGAATTTTATCTCTACCGGGATTATTGTGTCCAGGAACAGAATCGAGGACCCTATAAAAGCATCCAAAGTAGATGTGAACTGGTGTTCATATGGTTATCCATGGAAACTATTATAAAGGAAATGTTGAAGGTATACTTGGAGGCTAGGGTAATCTGTGGTATTTTTATGACTCGAAAAGTATTTCATTTATTTTCCCCATGTTCAAACTTTATTGATTCTAACAGAAGATTATGTCCTACTCTTCTTCCTATATACATATTCACCATACTGGGGACAAGAAAGAGAAGGATACCATACTGGTGCATGGTGGGAAATTTTCACCAGCCCAGAGAGAAAAGGAATAGAGATCTATATTCAAGGATTGGTCATTGTAGCACAAGAAAGGGGCCTACACAGGGGACTTGTAGAATCAGGGGAGTGGACTAGATGAAATATTGATTTTGGGGGAAAAGAGAATATTATGTTCAATTGACATTCTGCCTATGTGCCTAAAGACGAGAGTACATATAAAACAATGCATGTGTGTGGGGGCACAGTGAAGCTAGCTGGTCCTCATATGATCACATATACTAGCTAGCACATAGTCCTCCTTTTCTAACCCTGCCTAGGGTATGTGTGTGTGAGGGGGGGGAATTGCTGGTGGCAGCACAGTGCCTGGGTGATGGATGAGGGGGGTGGAGGTGACTTTCCCAAGGGAAGATTACCGGCTGGCAGCTATGATTTGTCTCCCCTGTTCTTGTCCTATTGCTGGGTCCCATCATGGAATCATTCATTATTGAGCTCACAGTCATGAAACTCCTGTGATGTGCAGGGTAGGAATATATCCTTTCTCTCAAGAGAAGCTTGAATTCTAAGCCCAAAGCCCTAATATCAGGTGGCTTTTCAACCTCATAGAGAATTTAGGAAGTGGGATGGGGCTGCCAGACTTCATCCCTTGTTGGGGTGCTTTTATACATAGGATACAATCTACTGCCCTGAGGCAGCCATAATGAAGAAAATGGGTCTGGGGGTGGATGAGGGGAGAGGACTGGTATAGTATTCTTCATCTGTTCTCTATGGAGGTATCTTAATTAACTTGAACTTAAGAGTTTAAAGTAAGGGCATCTTCCTCTGTCTGCAGGATAAGATTTTCCTACATCCAGAGCAAGACCCAAAATAAGCTTTAAGTCACCAGTATAGCCCTCTTTCTTATGCTGCAAACTCACTGCTCCTTTAATATGAATCTCTGTCCTTTTTCTCTCTAGGCTGGTAAGAACTCCCATCATGCACTGCTGCACCATCTTTCCTCGTTCTACTTTCTCTTTCTTGCCCCCAATTCTGTGAACAAGTATGTATGAAAGTGAGTGGGACATAAGCAGACTCTTTGCTGATGGCGAGCAGAGGTGTGTATAAATAAATACAATTTGGCGTGGTAGGTATGATTTTTGGTGGGGTAGAGGAAAGAGATGGAGAGATATAGAAAAAGGGAGGAAAGAAAGGAGGGGGAGAAAGAAAAGAAAGAGAATGATGAGGGGGGAAGACAATAAGGAGAAAGAAGGGGAGGGAAGAGAAGGATATAAGTGGTTGAGAAATCAAAGAAGAAGGAGAGAAAGAATAAAGAAATATGATAGTTCTGTGAAAGGAGGGGAGAAAATAGAGGATGTGGAGGGAGGGATGGGAGAGGGACAGCTTAGCTCTGGGCAAGGGGAGGGAGATTGAGGGCTGCATCCCAGCAGGCATCAGAGGAGAGGAATAAGTCATAAACAGTATGGGGCAAAGGCCAAATATAGACTGATGGCTCCATTGTTCCCTGAGCCTGTGAGGGGAACCCTGGCAATGGCTCCAAGCTGCTTAACCCTTCCCTGTCCAACCCCTCTAACAGGCAATCGATGAGGTGGAGATAGGGAGTGAGGAGATCTTCACTGTTGGGGTTGCTAAGGGAAAGGAACCGATAAAGTGTAGGATTGCTCAGGGTCAGAATCAGGAGCTAGTTTTGTGTTTTAAGTGGCACAGAAGGAAAAAGATTTTAGAGTCTTTTCTACTCCACAACTCTAGCCATTTCACAGGTGGAGATTAAGTATGCTCTGTTTCTCTTTCCTTATATAAGTTATCTTTCCTATTAGATTGTAAGCTTCTTGAGGGAGAGGACTATTATTCTTTCATCTTGTATCCCTATTGCCCGAGAGATAGGATAACAATCATTAGAGGAATGGCCTTATGGTTAGGAAGGCCTGGGAATATGTTGGGCTTATACTGACTGTATAACTTTGAACAAGTCATTTAATTTCTCAATGCCCTAGGCTACTTTTTAGGGCTATGCATTGCATAGCAGTTTATGAGCTGCATTATTAGAGGAAATTTCTCTTATTTCTAATATCTTACACTGATGAAATCACAGATCTACTTTCCACTTTGCTCCCCCCCCTCAAAAAAAAACACAAAAACCCCCCCCCAAAAAAAAAACCTCATCCAATATCTTCAGGGGCTAGAGCAGTGCTTAATAAATGTTAGTTAAATTGAAGTGAATTTCTCCCACTGACAGGATTCTTCAATTCCAAAGGACAGTTATTCTTATGAGGAATGGGAAGAAAAATTCCTTTTTAACAAAAAGCAAGTAATATACAATAATATAGTGGAGTGGGTAGAGAGCTGGGCTATCGTGGGGAAGGTTCATCTCAGTAAGTTCAAATCTGGGCTCAGACATTTACTAGCTGTGTGACTCTGGGCAAATCACTTAACTCTGTGTGCCTCAGTTTGCTCATCTCTTAAATGAGGTGGGAAAAATGACAAATCACTTTAGTATCTGCCAAGAAAACCCTACAGATATGTCCACTGGGTGACAAAGAATTGAACAGAACTAAAACAACTGAACAACAAATATAGTAATATCCCAAGATCATTATTGTTCTCATTTTATAGAGAGGACAATGGGAAATATTTCACCTTAAAATGACTTTACTAGTACAGTAAAAAGAGTACTGAATTTGGAGTCAGAAGATCTGACTCTAAATTCCAGTTTTGCTACTTATTGTGTGACCTTGGCAAGTTACTAGTTACTCTCCAGAGCATCTCATTAGTAAAATAAGAGAATGGGATTAGTAGCTTACAAAGTCCCCTTCAGTTCTAGATCTATGCTCCCAGGCACCTACAAGCTCAGAAAACCTTAGAGTGTGTGGTTGGAGAGAATTTATATATTCTTGGATTTTCAGAATTTAAGCTTCTGGAGACTGAGAATTGTAGCACCATGGACAGGTCCAAGATATTTTCTTCTCTCCATGCCCCCCCCATTCATTCTCATTTCTCATTCTCTCTCTCCCTCCCTCCCTTCCTTCTCCCCTCTTTCTCAACACTAACTTTTCTATCCATTATCTCATTTTATGCTCATAACAGCCTGGTGAAATTAGTAATATGAATGTTACTATTTTCATCTTACCTATGGGAAACTGATGCTCACAGATATCATCATTTGCCTCAGGTCAGATCTGCCAGGTCCATGCCAGCTGGCCAGGACTTGTAGTGTTATAGATTCAGAGCTTAGGGGAATTTAAAAGACATTAAATGTACCCCTCCGCTCTTTCTATAGATAAGAAAGCTAAGGTCCAGAGAAGTTAAATGACTTCCCTAAGATCCTACCTTTCCAAGTAATAGAGCACCCTGGTCTTCCAAAAGTCCAGTGTGTTTTCTACCATAGAAATTGGACCCCAAAAAGCACTTCTTGTTTGGGCCTCAGGAGTAGCAGAAGTGAGAGGTTTGTGAGGGGATGGAATCCTTTGGCTTTTATTATTATTAATATTATTATTATTGGGAGGTGGGTATGGCCTCACTACTACCCTAGGAAATGGGAACAGGGCATCAAGCCTGCTCATTTAAGCTCCCTTACCTGAGCCAGCTTGGCAGAATGTGCCAAAGAACTGCATGACCTTTGCTCTCATTAGCCTCCAATTCCCTACACCCCAAATCCCATTTCTCTCTCCCCAGCCAAGACAACACATCCAGTTCTCCCCTCTCCAATTTCTCATGTGAGAGGCAGGGAAGTGGGGGTGGGTAGAATGCGACCCCCATCAGCTGTGCCCGGCTGCCTGTGCACGCGCTCCAGCTCCCCGCACCGATGATGTATAGACTGACAAAAGGCTTAATGCTGTGAATATATAAGGCATTGAGGCCTGGGCGGTGGAGGGTGACAGCTGCCCTTTAATGTTGGGCTTCTTAAAGATCATGGTAGAGTTCAGGAAGTATAGTCATGAGGTTTAATGATTTAATGGGGACGACTGGGGAGCAAAAATAGTTACTGCACCCTGGGGAAAAGTGACTCCTCATACATATTACTTTAGCCTAATGGCCTATAACGCCCTCCCCCCTGTGCCTGCGGGGGGAGTCACGCTACATAGACGCTGTAATACCGAATGGCCTGATTAAATGCATATTAAACAATACTAAATTGGGGAAAAAACGGAGACATCGGAGCTAAGTGTATTTATTCTGTTCTTGGGGGAAAGTTGTGACTCTTTCTGAATTAATGGGAGGTGACTTCCTCTCCACCTTCTCCCAAATGTTCACCCTATTTGTGGATATCAGACCCCTCTTCCCCTTTCTCCCCACCCATTTTTGGAAGGGGATAATGGAGACATCAGAATTAATAGAGATCCTGGGGAAGGGGAAATGAGGGTGAGAGGAGGCAAGAAGCTTATAGGGAGGTGGTGTGATGTTATTGGAAAAGAAGTCGCCAGATCTGGATTCAAGTTCCATTTTTATTACTTACCAACTATGTAACTTTAGGAAGTCCCAATCTCTCTGAACCTCAGCTTTCTTAGGGGTAACATGGGATATGTGTCCTTCCTACCCTACAGAGTTCTGAGCATAAAATGAGCTAATTCATGTAAAGTCTTATATACCTATAAGTTATTAATAATAATAATAATAATAACAGCAACAATCATAGTTTTTATTGTTAGGCACCCAGAAGTCAAAGAATGCTAAGGCTAAATAGCTCCCATTGTCCCCATATGGATATTGGATATACAACCTAAAAGGATGTATTCACAATATCATAGAATTAGAGTTAGAAGAGATCTTAGAGGTCATTTAATCCAATCCTTTCATTTTACAGAGGGAGGAAATTTTCAATCCAGAAGATAGGAAGTGATTTGCCCAAATTCACAAAGATTTGAATTCAAGTTCTCTGAGTCTAAAGCCAACCCTCTATCCACTGTGCCAAGCTGGTCTGATCAACTACATACAAAGGGACCTTTTTTCTGTTATTTCCTGGGATCTATTTGGAACTCTCAGGCACATACATAGCCATGCCAGCTCTTACTTCCCACAACTTCTGGAAAGAGGTAGATAGGACACTTGGAGTGAGTAGTGCCTTAAGCTCACAAGTAACAAAAAATACTTACTTCAGTGATTTTATACCCTGGTTCTGTCTTGTCGATCCTCTCAGGAGAATTGCAACTGCTCAAATGTCATTTTCCCCTTAAAGCCTTCCTTGACTCCCTTATTTCTGGGAATCCCTCTCTTCTTCAATCTCTCACATGCATAAAAATGATGGTACCATAATAGGTAACTAAGTTGCACAGTGGTTAGAGTTCCCAGCTTGAAGTCAGGCAGACCAGTTCAGATCCAGCCTCAGACTCCTAACTAGCTCATTTGTAAAAGGAGCTGGAGAAGGAGATGGCAAAGCACTAAAATATTTTTGCCCAGAAAACCCCAAATGGAATCATAGAGTCAGAGGTAACTATCATCTTATAATACAACTGGCATTCTAGTTATATGTACATGTCTTATCCCTTACTTCACTAGATTATAAACTCTTTGAGGGCAAGAAATGTGTCATTTCAATTTTTAATCTTTCTATCCCTTAAAACATTGCATTATACAAAATGAGTATCTAATAAATGTATGTCAAATGAATGAATAAATGGTATCTAATTCTTTATTTCCTTGTCCCTAGCAGGGATGGGTGAACTTCAGTGTTGCAAGCATTTGACAAGGGGGATTTAATATGTATTGTATAATGCTATTTGAATAATATATAATGCTATATAGATTGTTTTGGAAGGATTTACGTGGGAAAAAATAGGAAAAATCAAATCATATTTTAAAAGTCTATCAGTTTTTGAATAACTACTACACATTTATTCCAGTACCAAATGAAGTTGTATGAATAGAGCACTGACCTTGGAATTAGAAAGACCTGGATTCAAATTCTATCTCAAACACTACCTATGTGACCAGAAACATAATTTAATCCATTTCAACCTCAAATTTCTTATCTTAAAAAAAGAATAATAATCACACCTAGTTCCAGAGATATTTGTGAGGGAGAGATAAGATAATACAGTCAAAGCAAAACTTTATTAAAAAATCTTAAAGTCCTATGTAAATGTGAGCTATCATCAATTTTTTTAGGGTTGCTGCCAAGGACTTCATGACTACCTAATTCTCAAGACACAAGAAGTCTATGCTATGAAGTGGGGATAATAATCATACTTAACTCAAAAGGCAGTTACAGTGATCAAATATATAAATACCAACTACTATTATTTTTGTTGTTGTTCTCTGCATCATACTGTTGTGCTCTTTTCACAGCATAAATAATGGATTGGCCTTTGAAGGAGTAATTATTATTAATGTTGTGGTTATTGTTAGCATTATTTTTCTAATTATATTACTAGTTTTCATTTATAATGAGTGTAACTTTCATGAATAAAATAAATAATAAAGTGCACTTATTGTATGCCTACTGTGTGCACAGTAATGAAATATATTTTATTAGGTGAAATGTCGACACCTTTTGTGTTCCCTAAAATAAAAATAGTTCCTTCCCTCAAAGAGCTTCTATTCATCTAGGGGAAACATATATATATATATATATATATATATATATATATATATATATATATATATATATATATATATATATATATATATATATATATATGTAAAATTTAAAACACTTGATTCAAAAAAAAAAGAATGTTGACCTATAATGATGAAATCCATGTGATATGTGAGAAATTGCCCTTACCTGTTTTGCCTCCCTCAATGACATAGGATCATATATTAAAGAATCTTGATGCTGGAAAGACCCTACAAGGCTACATAGTACAACTCTCTCATTTTATAGAGGAAGAAACTGAGATCAAGAGAAGGAAAATAGCTTGCCCAAATCACCTAGGGAATTAGTTTGGGGATCAAGACTTTAAGCACCCAAGTCTTCCGATTGCCCCTAAGAGTCTTTTCACTCACTATACCTTCCTGCTGTTCTAATTCCAGGGAGAGAAGAAGGTGATGAGGCAAAATGCCCTCCACCCCCACTAGATGGTTCCCCCACCTTATACAGTGTCCTTGTGGGTCAAGCTACTGGGGGGAAGTCAGTGAGTGGGGGTCCTGCCTCCTGGTGTCCCAATAGATCATTGCCTCCTGCTGACCTCACTCCTCCCACTATCTCACCTAGCAGAGTCTCCCTCCACCTCCGGATCCCAAGTCGCTGACGCTCTTGGATTTTCCCGCTGCCACGTTCCACCCTGAGCCATGTCTTCTAGTATTTTGCTTTCAAATTGTGTCTCCTGCCATTCGTGCCGCATTTAAAATGCTAACAGTACAGAATGTCATTTACAGAACCGGGGCGTTTGCTCCGGAAAATTAATTTGACTTATTCCTTCTGCCTGTTCCTATCTCCAGGCCAATATTATGCTACTCATTCTACAAGAGTAATACTTAATGAATAGGACTATTAATAATGTCAAGGTCCGCGGGGGCCTGGCGGGTAACGGATAGGCGTAGACGGGAAGGAACCCATCACCTGACTCCTGGTTTAATGTTCCATGAAAATATCAGCCAGTGCAGTGTAATTATGGGGCAGAGGAGAGGCGAGGCAAGCGGACAACGACCTGGAGTTTCTTAAATATTTTTCAAATTAGTTGATGCTTTCTCTTTTTTGGGGGGTGGGGTGGGGGTTGAGGGGGAGGAAGGTTTCCACTCCTCCTTTTTTAGTTCCTATATTGGTCGAGAAGGGGACTTCAGAAACAGTTTTATAAAATAAAAAAAGAAAGCAAGAATCTCTAGATATTAATATCTATCTAGCCTCTCTTTTAAATATGTCAGGCTATTGCAAGATGGAAGGACTTTTTTTTAATAAAGAAGGAAAAAGCATGATAGAGAAATCTTTCAGCTTACAAAGTGTCTTTTCTTGCCCTCTTTCTTCCACCTCCACCTCCTCACCTCCCAGTGAGAATTCCAAATAATACAATTGAAAGGACTTCTGATGGGCTTGTAGCTTGTTCAACTGCTGACTTCAGGCATGATATTCCAGTCACAATATCTCTGACCCACATAACCAAGATTTGGGGGAGGGGGCACATGAGTAATTTCCATTGTTGTACATCTTCTTCGTTGAAAGACTGATTTCTTTCCGGTCTTGCTCCTTGACTAACATATGCCTTCATAGCAAAGAGTAAGGAATGTGGTAGTAAGGAGAGAGTCAGGGAGATGAGGGAAATAGGAAGAATTGTGAGCAGCAGACTCAGAGATTTCCTTCCAGTCTTCAACTAGAACACACACAGAGCCAGCTATACTGATGGCATCACTATATTTCAGATCCCTACCCTGACTCTGACTATAGAGATGTGTGTGTGTGTGTGTGAGAGAGAGAGAGAGAGAGAAAGAGAGAGAGAGAGAGAGAGAGAGACAGAGAGAGAGAGAGAGAGAGAGACAGAGACAGAGACAGAGACACACAGAGACACACAGAGACAGAGAAGAAAGGAGGGAAGAAGGGAGGGAGAGGGGTGGACTGTTTAGGTATGTTTTATTTAAATTTTTTTGCAAGGGAAGATGCAGATATAAGAATATCTACCAATCATCTTTAAATGCAAAAATGTTTTGGTATTGGAAGAAGGACCTTTTTTAAAAGGACAATATGTCCCTTAGTCTTATAGGCAAGTGTAAAGGAGATAAAATCCTCACCTTGAGAAAATTCTTAGTCTAATAGAAGAACATTTTCTTACCCTTATGTGCTTTTAGTCCATTGGAAAGATTTGGTTCCTACCCTCAGGAAGTTCCTTATTATATATATATATATATATATATATATATATATATATATATATATATATATATATATATATATATATATATATGCCTAGAGCAATTTTGAGACTAGAGGTAAGCATTTCCACTGACTTTTTGACTTCTATTTACACTTAGTATCCACATTCAATTTATGCTTAGACTCTGCTGAGGAAGATAGCTCCTTCTCCTCTTGAAGCCCCAATTTTAAGAGAACTGACAGGACAACTGATTCAGCTTTGCTACCTATATACAAATGATAAGGCCACACAATATTCACTAACTAGAAAACATGTAAGGATGAGGTTAGAAGGGCTTGAAGCCAGGCTGAACTGATCACTTGAGGCATTAAGTATGACTGTCCTCTATATCACTTTAGAATCTATGACACAGGATTCACTCTGACTTCCTTTGTCTATATGGAGTCTATACAGAGGAGATGACTGAATGACCTAGTGAGATGTAGTTTCAAAACTATAACCAGATTCCATTCAATTAGGAAGTTTGAGTATAGAGAATGCCACAATTTAAAGACACAATTAGGTTCCTTGATTATGTCTTAGGTCAAAAAGGAGCTTTGATTTCCAATCCTCCTCCTCTGGACCCTAAATCTGCCATTGGTCCAAGTTCTAAAATCTCTCACTATCCCTTGAATCCCTGGAAGCCTCTAGACTTGGGAAGAAATTGATGTCGGTTTATGTGTGTATGTGAAAGAGTACTCTGAACTGAGGGCTATTTATCTGATCCTTAGGTTATGTGCCCATGTTGAGTGTATGTCAGTGTGTGTCTACTTCAGTCATGAATCTATACTTATCTGCTTTCCCCATGTATTTGTGTCTTCTCCTATTTGCTTATGTTGTATGTGATGGTTCCTCTGCAGGAAGAGGGTATTAGAATCCCCTGGAGATATATGTATGGCCTACATGAGGGGCTTTCTCCCTGTTGTGCAGCCCTAATGTCAGTATCTCACTGTAGAAGGATTCCTTTTTCCTTAGGAGATGAGCACCTCCATTGCATCCAGGTTATTTGTCTTCTATATCTCTCATGGGGCAATGAGGCTGGAAGGCAGCAGGTGGTCCTAAAAGAAATCAGAACTCTGGGTGTCTCAAGGGAAAGGGTAGACAGTTAATTTTTCTGCCCTTGATCTTGCCATCACTGGGGAGGATATCGCCTTCCCCTTGTGCTATAGATTTCCCACCTTTTCTCCATATCTTTGACAAAGCCAGGCCACTATCAGGTTCTGAATTCAGATGCCCTTCTAACATCCACACCCTCATATTCCCTAGGGGAAGAAACAAGATCCAGTCACTACAACTAACCTCTGTTCCTGAGAGAGATCTATCTGTATTCCACCATCCGGGTCAAAAGGTCAAAGGCTTTGTCCATCCATCTCCAGCTAGTCACCCTTCCATTCTCCTCCTCTATTCCTTGTCTCCACTCTTTTTTCTAGGTAGATGCCATTAGATATCCCAAAAGAGCCTCCACGCCAAATATACCATTTCCTTACCTCAACTGTATGTGGTCTCAAAGAGATACAATTATTTGACTCCTTCAACTCCCAAGTCTCACTCTTCTTCCCTCCTCTTCCCTCCCCTTCAACCTTGCCTCTTTGCAGAAAGGTGAAGGATAATTGGGGGAGAGGGTGTCTATGCTCCATCCTTGCCCTCCTCCCATCCAGCTATCCCCATTAAAAGCAAATAGGGAGTCAGCATAAAAGAACCAAATAAAAAGCGATAAAGATGTCCAATTAATAATTATTCTGATGGGCTCATCAGAATTCAGAGGCTAGGAAAAGTATGAGAGTGGGGGGGTCAGAGAGGACAAATGCAGGGGGTCCATTCCCCTCACTCACCCTCAGGTGAGAGTCGAGGAGTCCACTGCCAAGCTCTCATTCATTCTCTCTCTCTCCTTTTTTTTTTTTATGAGGCATCCTGAGTGTAAAAAATATGGCTCGCCTTTATGGTGCTCCAACAGGAATGAAGCTATAAAATTATGAACAGTTTTTATGGTGGCTATTTGGGGGATGCTTTCATATTGATGGCATACAGGCTGTATCTGTCTTTTTTGCATCCCCCCTCCCCTTTTCCCTGCAGAGATTGCTGGGCAGGGAGGGGAAGCCTGTGTAACTATTTTTCATGCATTTAATATATTAATTATCCGGTAAATGCTCCCCAGGCTGTGCTCGGGATGCTGGAGAGTGACAGGTTTTCAGCGAGGTTCCAAAGGCAGCCCATCAGCCCTCAGTGTATTATGTCGGAGAGGTCAGGGTGGGGTTAATGTAACTTTTTATTTGCTGATTTTTTATAGGCGGGAGCAAAGCTGGGAGGGAGGGCAGGAGGGAGAGAAAGGGAAGGGAGGGCGGGAGGGAGGGAGGGAGGAGAAGGTGCCAAGAGAGCAGAGATAATGGTGAGGCAGATCTATCCACCCCCAATTCACCTCTGTCAATGGCAGGCAGTTTGATTAGGTAGGAAAGGAGAGGCTGGCTTTTTTTTTTTCCAAGCTCACATACTGACACACTCCCATGTTGACACTCATTCAGGCTGTTACTCTCCCACGATGCCTTTTGCACACTTCAGTGCTGGCTCTAGTGCTCCTGACATGCTCTCACTTCTCCCTTCACACTTGGAACCACTCACACACCTTAGCCCTCTTGCACACTGACTGTTGAAGGCAGGTGTGCTCTTTCACACCCAGACATAGTTGTTCCCTTGAGCTCTGACGCAATGAACATATCTGACGTAATGACAGGCATGCTGATTGCCTCGATCACACTCACAAATATGACCTCCAGAATCGAAGAGGGGAGAGACACATCTTAACCAAAGAACAGCAGCCAGGGTTCTGTCCTAGGTCCTGAAATCCTTTGCAGGGTCGAAACAGTTGAACTGAAAACATAACAAGAGTAAAATGATTAGCGAGGAAATTCCATTAAAATAGGAAACCCAGATACATTTCTCTTCTTCCACATCATCACAGGTAAGCTCTTTCCAGCTAGCCCTATCCTGCTGTGTCCCCAGAAGCAGACTTGCAGGATGCTAGAATCTCTCGACATTAGGCTTTGGGTTCCAAGTTCCAAGATCTCTCTCTCTCTCTGTCCTTCCCAATTGAAGTCATATGAAAAGGCTGATTTGAGATTATCTTTCTTGTTGCTTCACCCTAGTTCAGTTTTGAAATATCTGACCCAGATGTCTTTGACTCATTTGCCTTTTATTTAAAAAAAAAAAAAAAAAAAAAAAAAAAGACCTTTTTCTCATCCCTGTTCAGAAATGGAATTTTCCCCCTAAAGTGAGGTGCTATCTGGCCTGAAAGACATTTGTAAAAAATATCAGGAAATATGGTGATCTTGGCCAGGCATATCTGTATGTGGAGTCTGTATCTACTATACAATGTGTTCCAGAGTAGCCTGATTTTTTTTTCTTCTTTTTCTTGTGTAGATGTGACCACAAACTATGACATGCTGAGCTTGCAAACCTAAACCTATAAAGTACCATCACGGTGGTTGAGTTTTATAATTGAGGCTAGAAGGGGTGGGAGGAAGGAGATACCCTTGAAGTGGTCTAGGGCTCCTTTGAGAGAAAGGAGCTGGACATTCCACTTTCAGTGTCCCCTAAGGGAAAAGGTGGGTAAGCCCAAAGGGCAAATTTGGATGGTTTCTCTGTCCTCCCCAATGAGGAGGAGCTTTCCCATTTCTTCTGCCATTTAATGAAAGGAAATACTGAGGGCATAAAGGTGGCAAGTCACACAATATCTTGGCAGTGGAGCTGAGAGCCAGAATCCACGCATTTAGGGTCCAATGGCTGAAATGTTCTGAGGATTCTTTTCTTGCTCAGTTCAGACATATGGAAATGATTAATTTCATGAACTCGAATATGGGAAGGAATTCTCCCATGTCACTTAGTCATCCATCCACTTCCTAACATATCATAGGAACCTTGTATCAACCTTTCTTTTCTTTTGGAACCCATCAGTGACCAGAAACCAAAGGAATATATTGCCTCCAATTAGAATGGGATGCCATCAGGTTTTAGTTATGGTCTGAACAGCCAGGCTTCAGGTATAGGTATTATTGACTTGGGATAAAATAGTTCTAGCCTTCCAAATATTGACTTAAAACAATAGCAACAGCGGCTTCATTAGCAACACAACAATCCACTATAATTACAAAAAAAGAGAACTCTTTATTTAAAGTTAAACTTAGCAACTCTGAAGTTACTTTAAACTTAATTTTAGTGGATTTCTGACTCATCTCATTGACATATATTCAACTCGCCCTCACTTTCACCATCTTTTTGATTTCTTCATGGTGCCCCAAATCATAGGAGCATAGATTTTAAATTGGAAGAAATTTTTAAAATTCATGTAGTCCAACCTCCTCATTTTATAGATATGAAAACTGAGGTTTAAGTAGGTTAAGTAAGACTGCACAGGTATTAAATGGCAGATCTAGGATTCTGAGCCCAGATTTGGCATTCCTTCCCCTGTGTATTAGATAGACTGCCCCAAGTAATATGAGAAACTACAACCAATGTGTTAGAGATCTTCCTCTAGGACTTTTGACATTTTGTTGGTACTAGAGGCACTACTCAGATGCTTCATTTTTTTTTCATATGTGATGGTCCATTTCCTTTTCTGAAAATTTATTTTAAAAATCATTCACCAAACTAAAGACATATGTCAGAGCTTGATCACCAATTGGGCACTCAGTATGTGCAAAAATCCATGCTCAGAAGTATGGGGTAGTC